>NC_092711.1:10679637-10814637 GCF_047496885.1 Scyliorhinus torazame
AGATTCAGGCTACTAGACTAGAAGGGCTTGAGGTTCATAAGGAGGAGGTGTTAGCAATTCTGGAAAGTGTGAAAAATAGATAGGTCCCCTGGGCCAGATGGGATTTATCCTAGGATTCTCTGGGAAGCCAGGGTGGAGATTGCTGAGGCCTTTGGCTTTGATCTTTAAGTCATCTTTGTCTACAGGAATAGTGCCAGAAGTCTGGAGGATAGTAAATGTTGTCCCCTTGTTCAAGAAGGGGAGTAGAGATAACCCCGGTAACTATAGACCAGTGATCCTTACTTCTGATGTGGGCAAAATTTTGGAAAGGTTTATAAGAGATAGGATGTATAATCATCTGGAAAGGAATAATTTGATTAGCGATAGTCAACACGGTTTTGTGAAGGGTAGGTCGTGCCTCACAAACCTTATTGAATTCTTTGAGAAGGTGACCAAACAGGTGGATGAGGGTAAAGCAGTTGATGTGGTGTATATGGATTTCAGTAAAGCGTTTGATAAGGTTTCCCATGGTAGGCTACTGCAGAAAATACGGAGGCATGGGATTGGATTGGATTGGATTTGTTTATTGTAACGTGTACCGAGGTACAGTGAAAAGTATTTTTCTGCGAGCAGCTCAACAGATCATTAAGTACATGGGAAGAAAAGGGAATAAGAGAAAATACATAATAGGGCAACACAACATATACAGGGTGATTTAGCAGTTTGGATCAGAAATTGGCTAGCTGGACGAAGACAAAGGGTGGTGGTTGATGGGAAATGTTCTGACTGGAGTCCAGTTACTAGTGGTGTACCACAAGGATCTGTTTTGGGGCCACTGCTGTTTGTCATTTTTATAAATAACCTTGAGGAGGGCATAGAAGGATGGGTGAGTAAATTTGCAGATGACACTAAAGTCGGTGGAGTTGTGGACAGTGCAGAAGGATGTTGCAGGTTACAGAGGGACATAGATAAGCTGCAGCGCTGGGCTGAGAGGTGGCAAATGGAGTTTAATGCAGAAAAGTGTGAGGTGATTCATTTTGGAAGGAATAACAGGAAGACAGAGTACTGGGCTAATGGTAAGATTCTTGGCAGTGTGGATGAGCAGAGAGATCTCGGTGTCCATGTACATAGATCCCTGAAAGTTGCCACCCAGGTTGAGAGGGTTGTTAAGAAGGCGTACGGTGTGTTAGCTATTATTGGTAGAGGGATTGAGTTTCGGAGCCATGAGGTCATGTTGCAGCTGTACAGAACTCTGGTGCGGCCGCATTTGGAGTATTGCGTGCAATTCTGGTCACCGCATTATAGGAAGGATGTGGAAGCTTTGGAAAGGGTACAGAGGAGATTTACCAGAATGTTGCCTGGTATGGAGGGAAGATCTTATGAGGAAAGGCTGAGGGACTTGAGGCTGTTTTCGTTAGAGAGAAGAAGGTTAAAAGGTGACTTAATTGAGGCATGCAAGATGATCAGAGGATTGGATAGGGTGGACAGTGAGAGCCTTTTTCCTCGGATGGCGATGTCTAGCACGAGGCGACATAGCTTTAAATTGAGGGGAGATAGATATAGGACAGATGTCAGAGGTAGGTTCTTTACTCAGAGAGTGGTAAGGGCGTGGAATGCCCTGCCTGCAACAGTAGTGGACTCGCCAACACTAAGGGCATTCAAATGGTCATTGGATAGACATATGGATGAGAATAGTGTCGATGGGCTTTAGAGTGGATTCACAGGTCGGCGCAACATCGAGGGCCGAAGGGCCTGTACTGCGCTGTAATGTTCCCTCACTCCCTCTCCCTCATTACCGAGCGTCCCTCACTCCCTCATTACCGAGGGTCTCTCACTCCCTCATTACCGAGCGTCCCTCACTCCCTTTCCCTCATTACCGAGCGTCCCTCACTCCCTCATTACCGAGCGTCCCTCACTCCCTTTCCCTCATTACCGAGCGTCCCTCACTCCCTCATTACCGAGCGTCCCTCACTCCCTCATTACCGAGCATCTCTCATTACCGAGCGTCCCTCACTCCCTTTCCCTCATTACCGAGCGTCCCTCACTCCTCATTACCGAGCGTCCCTCACTCCCTCATTACCGAGCATCTCTCATTACCGAGCGTCCCTCACTCCCTTTCCCTCATTACCGAGCGTCCCTCACTCCCTCATTACCGAGCGTCCCTCACTCCCTCATTACCGAGCATCTCTCATTACCGAGCGTCCCTCACTCCCTTTCCCTCATTACCGAGCGTCCCTCACTCCCTCATTACCGAGCGTCCGTCACTCCCTCATTACCGAGCGTCCCTCACTCCCTCATTACCGAGCGTCCCTCACTCCCTCATTACTGAGCGTCCCTCACTCCCTCATTACCGAGCGTCCCTCACTCCCTCATTACCGAGCATCTCTCATTACCGAGCGTCCCTCACTCCCTTTCCCTCATTACCGAGCGTCCCTCACTCCCTCATTACCGAGCATCTCTCATTACCGAGCGTCCCTCACTCCCTCATTACCGAGCGTCCGTCACTCCCTCATTACCGAGCGTCCGTCACTCCCTCATTACCGAGCGTCCCTCACTCCCTCATTACCGAGCGTCCCTCACTCCCTTTCCCTCATTACCGAGCGTCCCTCACTCCCTCATTACCGAGCATCTCTCATTACCGAGCGTCCCTCACTCCCTCATTACCGAGCGTCCCTCACTCCCTCATTACCGAGCATCTCTCATTACCGAGTGTCCCTCACTCCCTCTCCCTCATTACTGAGCGTCCCTCACTCCCTTTCCCTCATTACCGAGCGTCCCTCACTCCCTTTCCCTCATTACCGAGCGTCCCTCACTCCCTTTCCCTCATTACCGAGCGTCCCTCACTCCTTTCCCTCATTACCGAGCGTCCCTCACTCCCTCATTACTGAGCGTCCCTCACTCCCTTTCCCTCATTACCGAGCGTCCGTCACTCCCTCATTACCGAGCGTCCGTCACTCCCTCATTACCGAGCGTCCCTCACTCCCTCATTACCGAGCGTCCCTCACTCCCTCATTACCGAGCATCTCTCATTACCGAGCGTCCCTCACTCCCTTTCCCTCATTACCGAGCGTCCCTCACTCCCTCATTACTGAGCGTCCCTCACTCCCTTTCCCTCATTACCGAGCGTCCCTCACTCCCTCATTACCGAGCGTCCGTCACTCCCTCATTACCGAGCGTCCCTCACTCCCTCATTACCGAGCGTCCCTCACTCCCTCATTACTGAGCGTCCCTCACTCCCTCATTACCGAGCGTCCCTCACTCCCTCATTACCGAGCGTCCGTCACTCCCTCATTACCGAGCGTCCCTCACTCCCTCATTACCGAGCGTCCGTCACTCCCTCATTACCGAGCGTCCCTCACTCCCTCATTACTGAGCGTCCCTCACTCCCTCATTACTGAGCGTCCCTCACTCCCTCATTACCGAGCGTCCCTCACTCCCTCATTACCGAGCGTCCCTCATTACCGAGCGTCCCTCACTCCCTCATTACCGAGCATCTCTCATTACCGAGCGTCCCTCACTCCCTCTCCCTCATTACCGAGCGTCCCTCACTCCCCCTCATTACCGAGTGTCCCTCACTCCCTCTCCCTCATTACCGAGCGTCCCTCACTCCCCCTCATTACCGAGCGTCCCTCACTCCCTCTCCCTCATTACCGAGTGTCCCTCACTTGCTCCCCCTCATTACCGAGTGTCACTCGCTCCCCCTCATTACCGAGTGTCCCTCGTTCCCCCTCATTACCGAGCGTCCCTCACTCCCTCAACACCGAGCGTCCCTCATTACCGAGCATCCCTCACTCCCTCAACACCGAGCGTCCCCTCATTACCGAGCGTCCCTCATTACCGAGCATCCCTCACTCACCCCCCTCAGTCCCTCCCTCGCTGTCCCCTCCCGGGCTCCTCCCTGAGCCGCTCTGACTGAATGTGCCTCCTGTTGTTCCCTCCCTCAGAGCTTCACCTTCAGCAGCGTCGGGTGGAGAGTCCGCTGGTCCTGATTGTCAACGGCAAGGCGCAGAGCGTGGCCAGCCAGGCGGCCGCCGTGGTGGCCTACAAACCCCAGACCGAGTAACGGCGGCCACCCTCAGCATTCCTCCGACCTCGGCCCCAGACACCGCGTGGGCCTCGACCAGTTCTCCGGGCCCGGGGCTTCACCGAGCTGTGCTGAAGACTGGTAACTGTGGGTTGGCGCTCGGGGTGGCCTGGCACCTGGAAGGGGTGGGGGGGGGGGGGGGGGGGACAGAATGCATTCGGCACAGAGGGGCCAAGAGGCAAGGCCACTCTCAGCTTTAGATGTTGGCCAAACCACCTGCAGATATGGCCATACCCCCCAGGTATCCAGGTATCCTACAGATATGGCCATTCTCCCACGGACATAGAGTAAATAGAACATAAGAAATGGAAGCAGGTGGAGGCCATTCGGCCCCTCCAGCCTGCTTCACCATTCAATAACACCTTGGCTGAACTAATTGTGGCCTTCACTTCCCTGACCATCCTTCCCCCATAATCCTTCACTCCCCCGCTGGTCAACAGTCTGCGTAACTCAACCTTGAATCTCCGTCATTTAGGGGAGACCCCCCCCACCCTAATTCTGAAACTGCGACCCCACTCGGTCTAGATCACCCCTGCCCACCGAGGGGGCAGCATCCTCGGCCTCCACCCCCGTCGAGCCCTCCCGCAGTTGCTTTACACTCAGTCGGATCACGCCTCAATCGCGCAAACCTTCTCGTGACCATGTCGGTGAGCAAAATTGTGCGCAGTGCTCCAGGTGCGGAAACGCCAGTGCCCCGTACAGTCGCGGCAAGACTTTCCGACTTTTATATTCCACACCCCCCCCCCCCCTCAGGGATAGGGGACCCGCCATTTGCCTTCCCGATCACTTGCCGTGTCTGCGCACTAAAGTTTTCATGTACCAGGACGCCGCCCCCCCCCCCCCCCCGAACCCTCTGTACTGCCGCCTAACTCACTTTAAATCCTATTTCGTTCTGCTCTCGCCGAAGCTTTGCCCCATCACTCAATCGACCTACCGTATATCCCTTCGCAGACTCTGTGTCCTCCTCGCAGCTTGCCCACCTAACCACCTTCGTCTCGTCAGCAACTCTAACTGCAATGCGGTCGGGCCCTTCATCCGAGTTAAGAATACGGATTGTACAGAGACCCCAGCACTGATTTCTGTAGCACTCCAGTGGTAATAGTTTGCTGACATGCCACCCCCGACACCATGGGCTCTCGTACTGTGAAGTGGAACTTTTATGTGGAACCTGGTGGAATGCTTTTTGGAAACCCAAATACATGACATCTACTGGTTCTCCCTTATCCACCCTCTTTGTGACGTACACCGAGAACCAGAACCGTGATGGCTACGGTTCATTATATTATGGTTTTCCAAGTATTCTGTTTACCGAGTCCCTCACTCGCTCTCCCTCATTACCGAGCGTTCCTCACTGACTCCCCCTCATTACCGAGTGTCCCTCGCTCCCTCCCCCGGCGGTGTTTCAAAGAATGAGGTGTGATCTTACCGAGTGTAAAGGTTCTGCTGGAGGGCTCGACAGGGGTGGAGCCCGAGGATGCTGCCCCCTTGGCGGGCGGGGGGGGGGGGGTAAATCTAGAACGAGTGGGGTCGCAGTTTCAGAATTAAGGGGTCTCCCCTGAGAGATGGAGATTCAAGGTTGAGTTACGCAGACTTTTGAGCAGCGGGGGAGTGAGGGATTATGGGAGAGGCTGGTCAGAGAAGGGGGCCACAATCAGTTCAGCCATTACTTCTTTAAGATCCTAAATTGCAGGCCACCAGCTCTAGGATCTTTAGCCCCATCAGTTGTTTTGCATCTTCCCTTCATGTTGTGTTTTGTGCAACAAAGAAAGGTACAAAATAACGCATTTCCTCGTTTCCATTCTTGAATCTTTCGTCTCACCCTCTAAAGGACCAACGGTTACTTTAGCTACTCTCTCCCTTTTTACCTACTTGTCGAAATTCTTAATCTGTTTTTCTATTGCTTGCTGTTTATTGTCAGAATCTCGTTTCTCTCCCTTTGTTTTACTTGGTCATCCGTTGGTAGTTTCGAAAAGATTTCTCAGTCATAATAATAATAATCGCTGATTGTCACAAGTAGGCTTCAATGAAGTCGCTGTGAAAAGCCCCTCATCGCCACATTCCGGCGCCTGTTCGGGGAGGCCGGTACGGGAATTGAACCCGCGCTGCTGGTCTTGTTCTGCATTACCAAGCCAGCTGTATAGCCCACTGTGCTAAACCAGCCCCAGTCTTCTGACCTATTTCACGCCATTTTCTTCCTTTCAATTGTTACGATCCTTCACTTCCGTAGTTGGGTCATCTTTCGTGGGCAGCACGGTAGCATAGTGGTTAGAACTGTGGCTTCACAGCTCCAGGGTCCCGGGTTCGATTCCCGGCTTGGGTCACTGTCTGTGCGGAGTCTGCACATTCTCCCCTTGCCTGCGTGGGTTTCCTCCGGGTGCTCCGGTTTCCTCCTACAGTCCAAAGATCTGCGAGTTAGGTGGATTGGCCATGTTAAGTGGGTGTTACGGGGATAGGGTAGATACATGGGCTTCAGTAGGGTGCTCTTTGTAAGGGCCGGTGCAGACTTGATGGGCCGAATGGCCTCCTTCTGTACTGTAAATTCTATGATTTCTCATAGAGTCTGTCTCAATGCAATAGGTCATGTTTGAGAGTTACGAAATTGTCTCCTTAAATATCTGCCCATTTTACCTTTTAATTTATTTCCCCAAGCCCATGAGAGCCAACTTCGATTGCCAGGGGTTGGCTTAGCACAGTGGGCTAAACAGCTGGCTTGTAATGCAGAACAAGGCCAGCAGCGCGGGTTCAATTCCCGTACCGGCCTCCCCGAACGGGCGCCGGAATGTGGCGACTAGGGGCTTTTCACAGTAACTTCATTGAAGCCTACTTGTGACAAGAAGTTATTATTATTATAACTTGACCTCCTACCTTCATAATCACTTTCTATTTACGTTTAAGACGCTAGTTTCAGACCCAGCTTTCTCACCTTCAAACTGAACACGAAATTCCAAAACATTGTTAAAACTGATTATCTACCCAAATCGTCTGAACCAAGATCATTTCTCACTACTGTATTAAACCGATCTACCACCCCACCTCCTTTTCCCTTCTGCAAATCCTTCAGTACCCCCGAATATTCAGTTCCCAGCCTTGGTCACCTTGCAACCACCCATGTCCGACGACCATCAGATCGTGCCCTTTTATTTCTCCTGCAGACATGGCCAGCACTACCCGGGGCCTTCCTGCGAATATGGCCGCCCTCTCCCCTGCTCCGAGCTCCCACCGACTGCCACCAAACCATTTCCCGACGCTGTTCCAGACAGTCTCGGTGTATCAATTCGTGCCAAACCTGCATCGGGCTCAATGCAGACCGGAGATTCAATGTGGGGTCCCTTTGTATGGCTCTGCACTGTCGTGGCCACTGACGTTTCGATCCTCCCGAGCTGGGAAATGAGCCAAGTTTCCCTTCGCTGGCTTTGTAGCTGTTTGATACAGTGCTCACGTAGTCTTTGATACAACCGAGTGTACATATCTTCCATTTTTTAAAAATAATTCTTGTTGGTTACGTCCAGAACTGTACATTTTTGTGTAACTTATTGATTGCCACTTGGTTCGGTTGCCGCCTAACTGGGCTTTTTTTTATAATGAAAAGGAAAAACATGAGCTACGTTTGTAAAGCAAATGTTTAACGCTAATTAAATGAACATCTCCAGTCACGTGTGAACGAACTGCTGTGTACCCACCTCCTGCGATACAATTGTACAATCCCTGCCATGGGTACAGGAGCAAACTTGTCCGGTCCCTCAAGGCTGGAGACGGGGCATTCAAATGTCGCAAACAGGTCGAGGAAGTGAAGATTTATTTATTTAGTCAGCGAAGGTAAAGTTCCTAAACCGAGCAGTTTTCCCCGGGGGTCCTGTGTTGAGTGCGGTCAGGCCTCCGCTGAATCTTTGAGCTGGTACGTAGTTTTCTCTCTCCATCAGGCACGTAGCAGGGGGGGGGGGGGGGGGGGGACTGGCACCTCTGTCCCATCTGTGGAGGGTGCCGTGGTCATTCCTGAACCTGCTGAGCTTGGACCGCTCTTTCCCCGGTAGGTTAAAGCCAGGCAGCCTGTTGGCTTTTCTAACCGCCCTTTGTTTGCGTTTGAGACACTAGTTTCAGAGCCCGCTTTCCCCCCGCCCCCCCTCAAACTGCGCAACATTGATTCCCGTTCGTTCCTCCCGGTGGAATTTGCGTCCCAGGTCCTGTGTGGTGCTCAAGCCAACTACGATGTGGAGATGCCGGCGTTGGACTGGGGTGAGCACAGTAAGAAGTCTTACAACACCAGGTTAAAGTCCAGCAGGTTTGTTTCGATGTCACTAGCTTTCGGAGCGCTGCTCCTTCCTCAGGTGAATGAAGAGGTCTGTTCCAGAAACATATATATAGACAAATTCAAAGATGCCAAACAATGCTTGGAATGCGAGCATTAGCAGGTGATTAAATCTTTACAGATCCAGAGATGGGGTAACCCCAGGTTAAAGAGGTGTGAATTGTGTCAAGCCAGGACAGTTGGTAGGATTTCGCAGGCCAGATGGGGGGGGGGATGAATGTAATGCGACATGAATCCCAGGTCCCGGTTGAGGCCGCACTCATGTGAGCGGAACTTGGCTATAAGCTTCTGCTCGGCGATTCTGCGTTGTCGCGCGTCCTGAAGGCCGCCTTGGAGAACGCTTACCCGGAGATCAGAGGCTGAATGCCCTTGACTGCTGAAGCGTTCCCCGACTGGGAGGGAACATTCCGAGCCACCTACGAGGAGCCTGATCTCTGCCGGTTGAACTGCGAGAAAAGGTTACGCCATCTAGGTTGGGTATTCCCTGGGATTTGGAAGGGGGGAGGTGCCGTTTGAGCAGGGTTTGGAAGGTATCGAGGGGAACGGACGGGCTGGGCGGAGAGGAATGATTTCCGCTGGTCTGCGAGTCCGGGGCTTGGGGGGGGGGGGGGGGGGGGGGGGAGTCTAAAACGTGGGAGGCAGACCTCTTCAGGAGTGGAGTCACTGCGCAAAGGCTGATGGGAGTTTGAACAAAGAACAATGCAGCACAGGAACAGGCCCTTCGGCCCTCCAAGCCTGCGCCGACCATGGTACCTGCCTAAACTAAAACCGTCTGCCCTTACGGGGTCCGTATCCTTCCAATCCCGCCCTATTCATATATTTGTCTAGATGCCCCTTAAATGCCACTTCCATACCCGCTCCCACCACCTCCCCAGGCAGCGCGTTCCATATATTTACCACCCTCTGTGTAAAAAAACTTGCCTCGCACACCACTTACAAACAAAGAACAAAGAAAAGTACAGCACAGGAACAGGCCCTTCGGCCCTCCAAGCCTGTGCCGACCATGCTGCCCGACTAAACTACAATCTTCTACACTTCCTGGGTCCGTCTCCCTCTATTCCCATCCTATTCATGTATTTGTCAAGATGCCCCTTAAATGTCACTATCGTCCCTGCTTCCACCACCTCCTCCGGGAGCGAGTTCCAGGCACCCACTACCCTCTATGTAAAAAAACCTGCCTCGTACATCTACTCTAAACCTTGCCCCTCTCACCTTAAACCTATGCCCCCTAGTAATTGACCCCTCTACCCTGGGGAAAAGCCTCTGACTATCCACTCTGTCTATGCCCCTCATAATTTTGTAGACCTCTATCAGGTCTCTCCTCAACCTCCGTCGTTCCAGTGAGAACAAACCGAGTTTATTCAACCGCTCCTCATAGCTAATGCCCTCCATACCAGGCAACATTCTGGTAAATCTCTTCTGCACCCTCTCTAAAGCCTCCACATCCTTCTGGTATAGTGGCAACCAGAATTAAACACTGTACTCCAAGTGTGGCCTAACTAAGGTTCTGTACAGCTGCAACATGACTTGCCAATTCTTATACTCAATGCCCCGGCCAATGAAGGCAAGCATGCCGTATGCCTTCTTGACTACCTTCTCCACCTGTGTCGCCCCTTTCAGTGACCTGTGGACCTGTACACCTAGATCTCTCTGACTTTCAATACTCTTGAGGGTTCTACCATTCACTGTATATTCCCTACCTGCATTCGACCTTCCAAAATGCATTACCTCACATTTGTCCGGATTAAACTCCATCTGCCATCTCTCTGCCCAAGTCTCCAAACAATCTAAATCCTGCTGTATCCTCGGACAGTCCTCATCGCTATCCGCAATTCCACCAACCTTTGTGTCGTCCGCAACTTACTAATCAGACCAGCTACATTTTCCTCCAAATCATTTATATACACTACGAACAACGAAGGCCCGAGAACTGATCCCTGTGGAACGCCGCTAATCACAGCCCTCCATTCAGGAAAGCATCCTTCCGCTGCTACCCTGTGTCTTCTGTGCCGGAGACTAATGGGTTGTTGTTGCAGATCGAGCTGAGTGAACATGTCGGAGGGGTTAGGTCGGTTGTGCTGCACAGCTGGTTGAGCCGAGGTGTGCTGCCGTCTGAGGCACCGGAAGCTGGTTCTGTGCCTCCTTGGGCGGGTTCTGGAGACGGTTTGAGGGCAGACGTGGGGGTAAAATGACGAGAGGACCACTTGGAAGCGAGAAAGTTTTATTCATTGAACCCTTGAAAGAACAAAGCAACACGGTGAAAGGCCGTCAGCCTGAGGGAGGATTCTCAGCTCCGACCGATTCTTATTGAGGATGGGGAAGACAGGCCAATGGGAGCTGGCTGCTACCGACGGGTTGCGGCCCGTCAGCAAAAGGCGACGGACCACCCGGCACAAAACGTTTGCCGACTGCCGCGCCGGTCGGATTCCGTTGGGTCCGAAGTGCGACTGGACGTCGCTCCGGTTCGCAACGTCCACCCCTCGCCCCGCACGCTGCCGCGTCATATCTTCTTCATCTTGAAGGAGCTGCAGGGCACTGGATTGGGGGCCTGAGGATGTGGAGCCCGGTCTTCACCCGGGGAGAAGCCAAAAAAGCCCACTGGACCATCGGGCGCGGGGGAGCCGAAGAAGGGCGGGCGATGGCGGAAGTCACCCTCGCGGGAATCCACCCTCGCGGGGTTCTCCATTGGAACGAACCTGGAGGTCCCGCCTGCTGGAGAGAAAGGAACATGTGACCAGCTTTTTCATCAACGCCATCCCCTCTCCGCACGGAGGCTAATCCCCTCTCCGCACCCAGTCTAATTACCTCTCCGCACGGAGGCTAATCCCTCTCCGCACGGAGGCTCTCCCTCTCCGCTCCCAATCTAATCCCCCTCTCCGCTCCCAGTCTAATCCCCTCTCCGCTCCCAGTCTAATTACCTCTCCGCATGGAGGCTAATCCCTCTCCGCTCCCAATCTAATCCCCCTCTCCGCTCCCAGTCTAATCCCCTCTCCGCACGGAGTCTAATCCCTCTCCGCACGGAGGCTAATCCCTCTCCACACGGAGGCTAATCCCTCTCCGCTCCCAATCTAATCCCCCTCTCCGCTCCCAGTCTAATCCCCTCTCTGCACGGAGGCTAATCCCTCTCCGCTCCCAGTCTAATCCCCTCTCCCCACGGAGGCTAATCCCTCTCCGCACCCAGTCTAATCCCCCTCTCCGCACCCAGTCTAATCCCCCTCTCCACTCCCAGTCTAATCCCCTCTCCGAACGGAGGCTAATCCCTCTCCGCTCCCAGTCTAATCCCCTCTCCGCTCCCAGTCTAATTACCTCTCCGCATGGAGGCTAATCCCTCTCCGCTCCCAATCTAATCCCCCTCTCCGCTCCCAGTCTAATCCCCTCTCCGCACGGAGTCTAATCCCTCTCCGCACGGAGGCTAATCCCCCTCCGCACGGAGGCTAATCCCTCTCCGCTCCCAATCTAATCGCCCTCTCCGCTCCCAGTCTAATCCCCTCTCTGCACGGAGGCTAATCCCTCTCCGCTCCCAGTCTATCCCCTCTCCCCACGGAGGCTAATCCCTCTCCGCACCCAGTCTAATTCCCCCTCTCCGCACGGAGGCTAATCCCCTCTCCTCAAGGAGGCTAATCCCTCCCTGCTCCCAGTCTAATCCCCTCTCCGCAC
Organism: Scyliorhinus torazame; assembly: GCF_047496885.1. Taxonomy (NCBI): domain Eukaryota; kingdom Metazoa; phylum Chordata; class Chondrichthyes; order Carcharhiniformes; family Scyliorhinidae; genus Scyliorhinus; species Scyliorhinus torazame. Next base: position 10,691,664 of record NC_092711.1, read on the forward strand.
GGTGGTGAATCCCCCTCTCCGAACGGAGGCTAATCCCTCTCCGCACCCAGTCTAATTCCCCCTCTCCGCTCCCAGTCTAATCCCCTCTCCCCACAGAGGCTAATCCCCTCTCCGCTCCCAGTCTAATCCCCTCTCCGCACGGAGGCTAATCCCCTCTCCACAAGGAGGCTAATCCCTCTCCGCTCCCAGTCTAATCGCCCTCTCCGGCCAGAGGCTAATCCCTCTCCGCTCCCAGTCTAATCCCCCTCTCCACTCCCTTTCTAATCCCCCTCTCCGCACGGAGGCTAATCTCTCTCCGCTCCCAGTCTAATCCCCCTCTCCGCCCAGAGGCTAATCCCTCTCCGCTCCCAGTCTAATCCCCCTCTCCACTCCCTTTCTAATCCCCCTCTCCGCTCCCTGTCTAATCTCCCTCTCCACATGGAGGCTAATCCCTCACCGCTCCCAGTCTAATCCCCCCTCCGCTCCCAGTCTAACCCCCCTCTCCGCTCCCAGTCTAATCCCCTCTCCGCACGGAGGCTAATCCCTCTCCGCTCCCAGTCTAATCCCCCTCTCCACTCCCTTTCTAATCCCCCTCTCCGGACGGAGGCTAATCTCTCTCCGCTACCTCTCTAATCCCCCTCTCCGCGCGGAGGCTAGTCCCTCTCCGCTCCCTGTCTAATCCCCCGCTCCACATGGAGGCTAATCCCTCTCCGCTCCCAGTCTAATCCCCCCTCCGCTCCCAGTCTAACCCCCCTCTCCGCTCCCAGTCTAATCCCCTCTCCGCACGGAGGCTAATCCCTCTCTGCTCCCAGTCTAATCCTCCTCTCCGCGCAGAGGCTAATCCCTCTCCGCTCCCAGTCTAACCCCCTACCCGCACGGGGCTAATCCCTCTCCGCTCCGAGTCTAATCCCCCTCTCCGCACAGAGGCGAATTCCTCTCCGCTCCCAGTTTAATCTCCCTCTCCGCTACCAGTCTAATCCCCCTCTACGAACGGAGGCTAATCTCTCTCCGCTCCCAGTCTAATCCCCTCTCCACTCCCAGTCTAATCCCCTCTCCACACCCAGTCTAATCCCCTCTCCACACCCAGTCTAATCCCCTCTCCACTCCCAGTCTAATCCCCTCCGCTCCCAATCTAATTTCCTCACCACACCCAGTCTAATCCCCTCTCCACTCCCAGTCTAATCCCCTCTCCACACCCAGTTTAATCCCCCTCTCCGCTCCCAGTCTAATCCCCCTCTACGAACGGAGGCTAATCCCTCTCCGCTCCCAGTCTAGTCCCCCTCTCCGCCCAGAGGCTAATCCCTCTCCGCTCCCAGTCTAATCCCCCTCTCCGCTCCCAGTCTAACACCCCTCTCCGCTCCCAGTCTAATCCCCTCTCCGCATGGAGGCTAATCCCTCTCCGCTCCCAGTCTAATCCCCCCTCCGGTCCCACTCTAACCCCCCTCTCCACTCCCAGTCTAATCCCCTTTCCGCACGGACGCTAATCCCTCTCTGCTCCCAGTCTAATCCCCCTCCGCGCAGAGGCTAATTCCTCTCCGCTCCCAGTCTAACCCCCTATCCGCACGGGGCTAATCCCTCTCCGCTCCGAGTCTAATCCCCCTCTCCGCAAGAGGCGAATCCCTCTCCGCTCCCAGTTTAATCCCCCTCTCCGCTCCCAGTCTTATCCCCCTCTACGAACGGAGGCTAATCCCTCTCCGCTCCCAGTGCAATCCCCCCTCCGCTCCCAGTCTAACCCCCCTCTCCGCTCCCAGTCTAATCCCCTCTCCGCACGGAGGCTAATCCCTCTCTGCTCCCAGTCTAATCCCCCTCTCCGCGCGGAGGCTAATCCCTCTCCGCTCCCAGTCTAATCCCCCTATCCGCAGGGGGCTAATCCCTCTCCGCTCCGAGTATAATCCCCTCCCCACTCCTAGTCTAATCCCCTCTCCACACCCAGTCTAATCCCCTCTCCGCTCCCAGTCTAATCCCCTCTCCACACCCAGTCTAATCCGCTCTCCACACCCAGTCTAATCCCCTCTCCACTCCCAGTCTAATCCCCTCTCCACTCCCGGTCTAATCCCCTCTCCGCTCCCGGTCTAATCCCCTCTCCGCTCCCAGTCTAATCCCCTCTCCGCTCCCAGTCTAATCCCCTCTCCACACCCAGTCTAATCCACTCCCAGTCTAATCCCCTCTCCACTCCCAGTTTAATCCCCTCTCCGCTCCGAGTCTAATCCACCTCTCCACTCCCAGTCTAATCCCCTCTCCACTCCCAGTCTAATCCCCTCTCCGCTCCCAGTCTAATCCCTCTCTCCGCTCCCAGTCTAATCCCCTCTCCACACCCAGCCTAATCCCCTCTCCGCACGGAGGCTAATCCCTCTCTGCTCCCAGTCTAATCCCCCTCTCCGCGTAGAGGCTAATCCCTCTCCGCTCCCAGTCTAACCCCCTATCCGCACTGGGCTAATCCCTCTCCACTCCGAGTCTAATCCCCCTCTCCGCACAGAGGCGAATCCCTCTCTGCTCCCAGTTTAATCCCCCTCTCTGCTCCCAGTCTAATCCCCCTCTACGAACGGAGGCTAATCCCTCTCCGCTCCCAGTCTAATCCCCGTCTCTGCTCCCAGTCTAATCCCCCTCTCCGCTCCCAGTCTAACACCCCTCTCCGCTCCCAGTCTAATCCCCTCTCCGCATGGAGGCTAATCCCTCTCCGCTCCCAGTCTAATCCCCCCTCCGGTCCCACTCTAACCCCCCTCTCCACTCCCAGTCTAATCCCCTTTCCGCACGGACGCTAATCCCTCTCTGCTCCCAGTCTAATCCCCCTCCGCGCAGAGGCTAATTCCTCTCCGCTCCCAGTCTAACCCCCTATCCGCACGGGGCTAATCCCTCTCCGCTCCGAGTCTAATCCCCCTCTCCGCAAGAGGCGAATCCCTCTCCGCTCCCAGTTTAATCCCCCTCTCCGCTCCCAGTCTTATCCCCCTCTACGAACGGAGGCTAATCCCTCTCCGCTCCCAGTGCAATCCCCCCTCCGCTCCCAGTCTAACCCCCCTCTCCGCTCCCAGTCTAATCCCCTCTCCGCACGGAGGCTAATCCCTCTCTGCTCCCAGTCTAATCCCCCTCTCCGCGCGGAGGCTAATCCCTCTCCGCTCCCAGTCTAATCCCCCTATCCGCAGGGGGCTAATCCCTCTCCGCTCCGAGTATAATCCCCTCCCCACTCCTAGTCTAATCCCCTCTCCACACCCAGTCTAATCCCCTCTCCGCTCCCAGTCTAATCCCCTCTCCACACCCAGTCTAATCCGCTCTCCACACCCAGTCTAATCCCCTCTCCACTCCCAGTCTAATCCCCTCTCCACTCCCGGTCTAATCCCCTCTCCGCTCCCGGTCTAATCCCCTCTCCGCTCCCAGTCTAATCCCCTCTCCGCTCCCAGTCTAATCCCCTCTCCACACCCAGTCTAATCCACTCCCAGTCTAATCCCCTCTCCACTCCCAGTTTAATCCCCTCTCCGCTCCGAGTCTAATCCACCTCTCCACTCCCAGTCTAATCCCCTCTCCACTCCCAGTCTAATCCCCTCTCCGCTCCCAGTCTAATCCCTCTCTCCGCTCCCAGTCTAATCCCCTCTCCGCACGGAGGCTAATCCCTCTCTGCTCCCAGTCTAATCCCCCTCTCCGCGTAGAGGCTAATCCCTCTCCGCTCCCAGTCTAACCCCCTATCCGCACTGGGCTAATCCCTCTCCACTCCGAGTCTAATCCCCCTCTCCGCACAGAGGCGAATCCCTCTCTGCTCCCAGTTTAATCCCCCTCTCTGCTCCCAGTCTAATCCCCCTCTACGAACGGAGGCTAATCCCTCTCCGCTCCCAGTCTAATCCCCGTCTCTGCTCCCAGTCTAATCCCCCTCTCCGCCCGGAGGCTAATCCCACTCCGCTCCCAGTCTAATCCCCTTCTCCACTCCCTTTCTGATCCCCCTCTCCGCACGGAAGCTAATCTCTCTCCGCTCCCTCTCTAATCCCCCTCTCCGCGCGGAGGCTAGTCCCTCTCCGCTCCCAGTCTAATCCCCCTCCCCACACGGAGGCTAATCCCTCTCCGCAGCCAGTCTAATCCCCCTCTCCGCTCCCAGTCTAACACCCCTCTCCGCTCCCAGTCTTATCCCCTCTCCGCAAGGAGGCTAATCCCTCTCTGCTCCCAGTCTAATCCCCCTCTCCACGCGGAGGCTAATCCCTCTCCGCTCCCAGCCTAATCCCCCTATCCGCACGGGGCTAATCCCTCTCCGCTCCGAGTATAATCCCCTCTCCACGCCCAGTCTAATCCTCTCTCCACACCCAGTCGAATCCCCTCTCCGCTCCCAGTCTAATCCCCTCTCCACACACAGTCTAATCCCCTCTCCGCTCCCAGTCTAATCCCCCCTCCGCTCTGAGTCTAATCCCCTCTCCACTCCCAGTCTAGTCCCCTCCCCACACCCAGTCTAATCCCCCCTTCGCATGGTGGCTAATCCCTCTCCGCCCCCAGTCTAATCCCCCCCTCCGCTCCCAGTCGACTCCCCTCTCCGCTCCCTGTCTAATTCCCTCTCCACACCCAGTCTAATCCCCTCTCCACTCCCAGTCTAATCCCCTCTCCGCTCCCAGTCTAATCTCCTCTCCGCTCCCAGTCTAATCCCCTCTCCGCCCCCAGTCTAATCCCTCCTCCGCTCCCAGTCTAATCCCCTCTCCGCTCCCAGTCTAATACCCTTCTCCGCTCCCAGTCTAATCCCCGTCTCCGCATGGAGGGTAAACCCTTTCCGCTCTCAGTCTAATCCCCTCTCCGCTCCCAGTCTAATCCCCTCTTCGCTCCCAGTCTAATCCCCCTCTCCACTCCCAGTCTAATCCCCTCTCCACTCCCAGTCTAATCCCCTCTCCACACCGTCTAATCCCCTCTCCACACCCAGTCTAATCCGCTCTCCACACCCAGTCTAATCCCCTCTCCACTCCCAGTCTAATCCCCTCTCCACTCCCAGTCTAATCCCCTCTCCGCTCCCAGTCTAATCACCCTCTCCGCTCCCAGTCTAATCCCCTCTCCACACCCAGTCTAATCCCCCTCTCCACTCCCAGTCTAATCCCCTCTCCACACCCAGTCTAATCCCCCCTCCGCTCCCAGTCTAATCCCCTCCGCTCCCAGTCTAATCCCCCTCTCCGCTCCCAGTCTAATCCCCTCTCCACACCCAGTCTAATCCCCCTCTCCACTCCCAGTCTAATCCCCTCTCCACACCGTCTAATCCCCTCTCCACACCCAGTCTAATCCGCTCTCCACACCCAGTCTAATCCCCTCTCCACTCCCAGTCTAATCCCCTCTCCACTCCCAGTCTAATCCCCTCTCCGCTCCCAGTCTAATCCCCCTCTCCGCTCCCAGTCTAATCCCCTCTCCACACCCAGTCTAATCCCCCTCTCCACTCCCAGTCTAATCCCCTCTCCACACCCAGTCTAATCCCCCCTCCGCTCCCAGTCTAATCCCCTCCGCTCCCAGTCTAATCCCCCTCTCCGCTCCCAGTCTAATCCCCTCTCCACACCCAGTCTAATCCCCCTCTCCACTCCCAGTCTAATCCCCTCTCCACTCCCAGTCTAATCCCCTCTCCACACCCAGTCTAATCCCCCCTCCGCTCCCAGTCTAATCCCCCTCTCCGCTCCCAGTCTAATCCCATCTCCGATCCCAGTCTAATCCCCTCTCCGCTCCCAGTCTCATCCCCTCTCCGCTCCCAGTCTAATCACCTCTCCACTCCCAGTCTAATCCCCTTCTCCGCACGGTGGCTAATCCCGCTCCGCTCCCAGTCTAATCCCCCCTCCGCTCTCCGTCTAATCCCCCCTCCGATCCCAGTCTAATCCCCCCACCGCTCCCAGTCTAATCCCCTCTCCACTCCCAGTCTAATCCCCCCTCTGCTCCCAGCATAATCACCTCCCCACTCCCAGTCTAATACCCTCTCTACTCCCAGTCTAATCTCCTCTCCACTCCCAGTCTAATCCCCTCTCCACTCCTAGTCTAATCCCCTCTCTACTCCCAGTCTAATCCCCTCTCCACTCCCAGTCTAATCCCCTCTCCACACCGTCTAATCCCCTCTCCACACCCAGTCTAATCCGCTCTCCACACCCAGTCTAATCCCCTCTCCACTCCCAGTCTAATCCCCTCTCCACTCCGAGTCTAATCCCCTCTCCGCTCCCAGTCTAATCCCCCTCTCCGCTCCCAGTCTAATCCCCTCTCCACACCCAGTCTAATCCCCCTCTCCACTCCCAGTCTAATCCCCTCTCCACACCCAGTCGAATCCCCCCTCCGCTCCCAGTCTAATCCCCTCTCCGCTCCCAGTCTAATCCCCCTCTCCGCTCCCAGTCTAATCCCCTCTCCACACCCAGTCTAATCCCCCTCTCCACTCCCAGTCTAATCCCCTCTCCACACCCAGTCTAATCCCCCCTCCGCTCCCAGTCTAATCCCCCTCTCCGCTCCCAGTCTAATCCCATCTCCGAATCCAGTCTAATCCCCTCTCCGCTCCCAGTCTCATCCCCTCTCCGCTCCCAGTCTAATCACCTCTCCACTCCCAGTCTAATCCCCTTCTCCGCACGGTGGCTAATCCCGCTCCGCTCCCAGTCTAATCCCCCCTCCGCTCTCCGTCTAATCCCTCCTCCGATCCCAGTCTAATCGCCCCTCCGCTCCCAGTCTAATCCCCTCTCCACTCCCAGTCTAATCCCCCCTCCGCTCCCAGCATAATTACCTCCCCACTCCCAGTCTAATACCCTCTCTACTCCCAGTCTAATACCCTCTCCGCTCCCAGTCTAATCCCCCCTCCGGTCCCACTCTAACCCCCCTCTCCACTCCCAGTCTAATCCCCTTTCCGCACGGACGCTAATCCCTCTCTGCTCCCAGTCTAATCCCCCTCCGCGCAGAGGCTAATTCCTCTCCGCTCCCAGTCTAACCCCCTATCCGCACGGGGCTAATCCCTCTCCGCTCCGAGTCTAATCCCCCTCTCCGCAAGAGGCGAATCCCTCTCCGCTCCCAGTTTAATCCCCCTCTCCGCTCCCAGTCTTATCCCCCTCTACGAACGGAGGCTAATCCCTCTCCGCTCCCAGTCCAATCCCCCCTCCGCTCCCAGTCTAACCCCCCTCTCCGCTCCCAGTCTAATCCCCTCTCCGCACGGAGGCTAATCCCTCTCTGCTCCCAGTCTAATCCCCCTCTCCGCGCGGAGGCTAATCCCTCTCCGCTCCCAGTCTAATCCCCCTATCCGCAGGGGGCTAATCCCTCTCCGCTCCGAGTATAATCCCCTCCCCACTCCTAGTCTAATCCCCTCTCCACACCCAGTCTAATCCCCTCTCCGCTCCCAGTCTAATCCCCTCTCCACACCCAGTCTAATCCGCTCTCCACACCCAGTCTAATCCCCTCTCCACTCCCAGTCTAATCCCCTCTCCACTCCCGGTCGAATCCCCTCTCCGCTCCCAGTCTAATCCCCTCTCCGCTCCCAGTCTAATCCCCTCTCCACACCCAGTCTAATCCACTCCCAGTCTAATCCCCTCTCCACTCCCAGTTTAATCCCCTCTCCACTCCGAGTCTAATCCACCTCTCCACTCCCAGTCTAATCCCCTCTCCACTCCCAGTCTAATCCCCTCTCCGCTCCCAGTCTAATCCCTCTCTCCGCTCCCAGTCTAATCCCCTCTCCACACCCAGCCTAATCCCCTCTCCGCACGGAGGCTAATCCCTCTCTGCTCCCAGTCTAATCCCCCTCTCCGCGTAGAGGCTAATCCCTCTCCGCTCCCAGTCTAACCCCCTATCCGCACTGGGCTAATCCCTCTCCACTCTGAGTCTAATCCCCCTCTCCGCACAGAGGCGAATCCCTCTCTGCTCCCAGTTTAATCCCCCTCTCTGCTCCCAGTCTAATCCCCCTCTACGAACGGAGTATAATCCCCTCTCCACGCCCAGTCTAATCCTCTCTCCACACCCAGTCGAATCCCCTCTCCGCTCCCAGTCTAATCCCCTCTCCACACACAGTCTAATCCCCTCTCCGCTCCCAGTCTAATCCCCCCTCCGCTCTGAGTCTAATCCCCTCTCCACTCCCAGTCTAGTCCCCTCCCCACACCCAGTCTAATCCCCCCTTCGCATGGTGGCTAATCCCTCTCCGCCCCCAGTCTAATCCCCCCCTCCGCTCCCAGTCGACTCCCCTCTCCGCTCCCTGTCTAATTCCCTCTCCACACCCAGTCTAATCCCCTCTCCACTCCCAGTCTAATCCCCTCTCCGCTCCCAGTCTAATCTCCTCTCCGCTCCCAGTCTAATCCCCTCTCCGCCCCCAGTCTAATCCCTCCTCCGCTCCCAGGCTAATCCCCTCTCCGCTCCCAGTCTAATACCCTTCTCCGCTCCCAGTCTAATCCCCGTCTCCGCATGGAGGGTAAAACCTTTCCGCTCTCAGTCTAATCCCCTCTCCGCTCCCAGTCTAATCCCCTCTTCGCTCCCAGTCTAATCCCCCTCTCCACTCCCAGTCTAATCCCCTCTCCACTCCCAGTCTAATCCCCTCTCCACACCGTCTAATCCCCTCTCCACACCCAGTCTAATCCGCTCTCCACACCCAGTCTAATCCCCTCTCCACTCCCAGTCTAATCCCCTCTCCACTCCCAGTCTAATCCCCTCTCCGCTCCCAGTCTAATCCCCCTCTCCGCTCCCAGTCTAATCCCCTCTCCACACCCAGTCTAATCCCCCTCTCCACTCCCAGTCTAATCCCCTCTCCACACCCAGTCTAATCCCCCCTCCGCTCCCAGTCTAATCCCCTCCGCTCCCAGTCTAATCCCCCTCTCCGCTCCCAGTCTAATCCCCTCTCCACACCCAGTCTAATCCCCCTCTCCACTCCCAGTCTAATCCCCTCTCCACTCCCAGTCTAATCCCCTCTCCACACCCAGTCTAATCCCCCCTCCGCTCCCAGTCTAATCCCCCTCTCCGCTCCCAGTCTAATCCCATCTCCGATCCCAGTCTAATCCCCTCTCCGCTCCCAGTCTCATCCCCTCTCCGCTCCCAGTCTAATCACCTCTCCACTCCCAGTCTAATCCCCTTCTCCGCACGGTGGCTAATCCCGCTCCGCTCCCAGTCTAATCCCCCATCCGCTCTCCGTCTAATCCCCCCTCCCATCCCAGTCTAATCCCCCCACCGCTCCCAGTCTAATCCCCTCTCCACTCCCAGTCTAATCCCCCCTCTGCTCCCAGCATAATCACCTCCCACTCCCAGTCTAATACCCTCTCTACTCCCAGTCTAATCTCCTCTCCACTCCCAGTCTAATCCCCTCTCCACTCCTAGTCTAATCCCCTCTCTACTCCCAGTCTAATCCCCTCTCCACTCCCAGTCTAATCCCCTCTCCACACCGTCTAATCCCCTCTCCACACCCAGTCTAATCCGCTCTCCACACCCAGTCTAATCCCCTCTCCACTCCCAGTCTAATCCCCTCTCCACTCCGAGTCTAATCCCCTCTCCGCTCCCAGTCTAATCCCCCTCTCCGCTCCCAGTCTAATCCCCTCTCCACACCCAGTCTAATCCCCCTCTCCACTCCCAGTCTAATCCCCTCTCCACACCCAGTCTAATCCCCCCTCCGCTCCCAGTCTAATCCCCTCTCCGCTCCCAGTCTAATCCCCCTCTCCGCTCCCAGTCTAATCCCCTCTCCACACCCAGTCTAATCCCCCTCTCCACTCCCAGTCTAATCCCCTCTCCACACCCAGTCTAATCCCCCCTCCGCTCCCAGTCTAATCCCCCTCTCCGCTCCCAGTCTAATCCCATCTCCGAATCCAGTCTAATCCCCTCTCCGCTCCCAGTCTCATCCCCTCTCCGCTCCCAGTCTAATCACCTCTCCACTCCCAGTCTAATCCCCTTCTCCGCACGGTGGCTAATCCCGCTCCGCTCCCAGTCTAATCCCCCCTCCGCTCTCCGTCTAATCCCTCCTCCGATCCCAGTCTAATCGCCCCTCCGCTCCCAGTCTAATCCCCTCTCCACTCCCAGTCTAATCCCCCCTCCGCTCCCAGCATAATCACCTCCCCACTCCCAGTCTAATACCCTCTCTACTCCCAGTCTAATACCCTCTCTACTCCCAGTCTAATCCCCTCTCCACTCCCAGTCTAATCCCCTCCCCACTCCCAGTCTAATCCCCTCTCCACTCCTAGTCTAATCCCCTCTCTACTCCCAGTCTAATCCCCTCTCCACACCCAGTCTCATCCCCTCTCCAGTCCCAGTCTGATCCCCTCTCCACACCCAATCTATTTCCCCTCTCCACTCCCAGTCTAATCCCCTCTCCACTCCCAGTCTAATCCCCCTCTCCACACCCAGTCTAATCCCCTCTCCACTCCGTCTAATCGCCTCTCCTCTCCCAGTCTAATCCCCTCTCCACACCCAGTCTAATCCCCCCTCCACACCCAGTCTAATCCCCTCTCCACACCCAGTCTAATCCCCTCTCCACTCCCAGTCTAATCCCCCTCTCCACACCCAGTCTAATCCCCTCTCCACTCCCAGTCTAATCCCCTCTCCTCTCCCAGTCTAATCCCCTCTCCACTCCCAGTCTAATCCCCCTCTCCACACCCAGTCTAATCCCCTCTCCACACCCAATCTAATCCCCTCTCCACTCCCAGTCTAATCCCCTCTCCTCTCCCAGTCTAATCCCCTCTCCACACCCAGTCTAATCCCCCCTCCACACCAAGTCTAATCCCCTCCCCGCTCCCAGTCTAATCCCCTCTCCACTCCCAGTCTAATCCCCTCTCCACTCCCAGTCCAATCCCCTCTCCACTCCCAGTCTAATCCCCTCTCCACACCCAGTCAAATCCCCTCTCCACTCCCAGTCTAATCCCCTCTCCACACCCAGTCTAATCCCCACTCCTCTCCCAGTCTAATCCCCTCTCCACACCCAGTCTAATCCCCTCTCCACTCCGATTCTAATCCCCTCTCCACTCACAGTCTAATCCCCTCTCCACACCCAGTCTAATCCCATCTCCACTCCCAGTCTAATCCCCTCTCCACACCGTCTAATCCCCTCTCCACACCCAGTCTAATCCGCTCTCCACACCCAGTCTAATCCCCTCTCCACTCTCAGTCTAATCCCCTCTCCACTCCCAGTCTAATCCCCTCTCCGCTCCCAGTCTAATCCCCTCTCCGCTCCCAGTCTAATCCCCTCTCCGCTCCCAGTCTAATCCCCTCTCCGCTCCTAGTCTAATCCCCTCTCCACACCCAGTCTAATCCACTCCCAGTCTAATCCCCTCTCCACTCCCAGTCTAATCCCCTCTCCGCTCCCAGTCTAATCCCCCTCTCCGCTCCCAGTCTAATCCCCTCTCCACACCCAGTCTAATCCCCCTCTCCACTCCCAGTCTAATCCCCTCTCCACACCCAGTCTAATCCCCCCTCCGCTCCCAGTCTAATCCCCTCTCCGCTCCCAGTCTAATCCCCCTCTCCGCTCCCAGTCTAATCCCCTCTCCACACCCAGTCTAATCCCCCTCTCCACTCCCAGTCTAATCCCCTCTCCACCCAGTCTAATCCCCACTCCGCTCCCAGTCTAATCCCCCACTCCGCTCCCTGTCTAATCCCCCTCTCCGCTCCCAGTCTAATCCCATCTCCGATCCCAGTCTAATCCCCTCTCCGCTCCCAGTCTCATCCCCTCTCCGCTCCCAGTCTAATCACCTCTCCACTCCCAGTCTAATCCCCTTCTCCGCACGGTGGCTAATCCCGCTCCGCTCCCAGTGTAATCCCCCCTCTGCTCTCCGTCTAATCCCTCCTCCGATCCCAGTCTAATCCCCCCTCCGCTCCCAGTCTAATCCCCTCTCCACTCCCAGTCTAATCCCCCCTCCGCTCCCAGCATAACCCCCTCCCCACTCCCAGTCTAATACCCTCTCTACTCCCAGTCTAATCCCCTCTCCACTCCCAGTCTAATCCCCTCTCCACTCCTAGTCTAATCCCCTCTCTACTCCCAGTCTAACCCCCTCTCCACACCCAGACTAATCCCCTCTCCACTCCCAGTCTAATCCCCTCTCCCCTCCCAGTCTAATCCCCTCTTCGCTCCCAGTCTAATCCTCTCTCCGCTCCCAGTCTAATCCCCTCTCCACACCCAGTCTAATCCCCTCCCCACACCCAGTCTAATCCCCTCCCCACACCCAGTCTAATGCCCTCTCCTCTCCCAGTCTAATCCCCTCTCCACACCCAGTCTAATCCCCTCTCCACTCCGATTCTAATCCCCTCTCCACTCACAGTCTAATCCCCTCTCCACACCCAGTCTAATCCCCTCTCCACTCCCAGTCTAATCCCCTCTCCACACCGTCTAATCCCCTCTCCACACCCAGTCTAATCCGCTCTCCACACCCAGTCTAATCCCCTCTCCACTCCCAGTCTAATCCCCTCTCCACTCCCAGTCTAATCCCCTCTCCGCTCCCAGTCTAATCCCCTCTCCGCTCCCAGTCCAATCCCCTCTCCGCTCCTAGTCTAATCCCCTCTCCACACCCAGTCTAATCCACTCCCAGTCTAATCCCCTCTCCACTCCCAGTCTAATCCCCTCTCCGCTCCCAGTCTAATCCCCCTCTCCGCTCCCAGTCTAATCCCCTCTCCACACCCAGTCTAATCCCCCTCTCCACTCCCAGTCTAATCCCCTCTCCACACCCAGTCTAATCCCCCGTCCGCTCCCAGTCTAATCCCCTCTCCGCTCCCAGTCTATCCCCCTCTCCGCTCCCAGTCTAATCCCCTCTCCACACCCAGTCTAATCCCCCTCTCCACTCCCAGTCTAATCCCCTCTCCACACCCAGTCTAATCCCCCCTCCGCTCCCAGTCTAATCCCCCTCTCCGCTCCCAGTCTAATCCCATCTCCGATCCCAGTCTAATCCCCTCTCCGCTCCCAGTCTCATCCCCTCTCCGCTCCCAGTCTAATCACCTCTCCACTCCCAGTCCAATCCCCTTCTCCGCACGGTGGCTAATCCCGCTCTTCTCCCAGTCTAATCCCCCCTCCGCTCTCTGTCTAATCCCTCCTCCGATCCCAGTCTAATCCCCCCTCCGCTCCCAGTCTAATCCCCTCTCCACTCCCAGTCTAATCCCCCCTCCGCTCCCAGCATAATCCCCTCCCCACTCCCAGTCTAATACCCTCTCTACTCCCAGTCTAATCCCCTCTCCACACCCAGTCTAATGCCCTCTCCACTCCCAGTCTAATCCCCTCTCCACTCCCAGTCTAATCCCCTCTCCACACACAGTCTAATCCCCTCTCCGCTCCCAGTCTAATCCCCCCTCCGCTCTGAGTCTAATCCCCTCTCCACTCCCAGTCTAGTCCCCTCCCCACACCCAGTCTAATCCCCCCTTCGCATGGTGGCTAATCCCTCTCCGCACCCAGTCTAATCCCCCCCTCCGCTCCCAGTCGACTCCCCTCTCCGCTCCCTGTCTAATTCCCTCTCCACACCCAGTCTAATCCCCTCTCCACTCCCAGTCTAATCCCCTCTCCGCTCCCAGTCTAATCTCCTCTCCGCTCCCAGTCTAATCCCCTCTCCGCCCCCAGTCTAATCCCTCCTCCGCTCCCAGTCTAATCCCCTCTCCGCTCCCAGTCTAATACCCTTCTCCGCTCCCAGTCTAATCCCCGTCTCCGCATGGAGGGTAAACCCTTTCCGCTCTCAGTCTAATCCCCTCTCCGCTCCCAGTCTAATCCCCTCTTCGCTCCCAGTCTAATCCCCCTCTCCACTCCCAGTCTAATCCCCTCTCCACTCCCAGTCTAATCCCCTCTCCACACCGTCTAATCCCCTCTCCACACCCAGTCTAATCCGCTCTCCACACCCAGTCTAATCCCCTCTCCACTCCCAGTCTAATCCCCTCTCCACTCCCAGTCTAATCCCCTCTCCGCTCCCAGTCTAATCCCCCTCTCCGCTCCCAGTCTAATCCCCTCTCCACACCCAGTCTAATCCCCCTCTCCACTCCCAGTCTAATCCCCTCTCCACACCCAGTCTAATCCCCCCTCCGCTCCCAGTCTAATCCCCTCCGCTCCCAGTCTAATCCCCCTCTCCGCTCCCAGTCTAATCCCCTCTCCACACCCAGTCTAATCCCCCTCTCCACTCCCAGTCTAATCCCCTCTCCACTCCCAGTCTAATCCCCTCTCCACACCCAGTCTAATCCCCCCTCCGCTCCCAGTCTAATCCCCCTCTCCGCTCCCAGTCTAATCCCATCTCCGATCCCAGTCTAATCCCCTCTCCGCTCCCAGTCTCATCCCCTCTCCGCTCCCAGTCTAATCACCTCTCCACTCCCAGTCTAATCCCCTTCTCCGCACGGTGGCTAATCCCGCTCCGCTCCCAGTCTAATCCCCCCTCCGCTCTCCGTCTAATCCCCCCTCCGATCCCAGTCTAATCCCCCCACCGCTCCCAGTCTAATCCCCTCTCCACTCCCAGTCTAATCCCCCCTCTGCTCCCAGCATAATCACCTCCCCACTCCCAGTCTAATACCCTCTCTACTCCCAGTCTAATCTCCTCTCCACTCCCAGTCTAATCCCCTCTCCACTCCTAGTCTAATCCCCTCTCTACTCCCAGTCTAATCCCCTCTCCACTCCCAGTCTAATCCCCTCTCCACACCGTCTAATCCCCTCTCCACACCCAGTCTAATCCGCTCTCCACACCCAGTCTAATCCCCTCTCCACTCCCAGTCTAATCCCCTCTCCACTCCGAGTCTAATCCCCTCTCCGCTCCCAGTCTAATCCCCCTCTCCGCTCCCAGTCTAATCCCCTCTCCACACCCAGTCTAATCCCCCTCTCCACTCCCAGTCTAATCCCCTCTCCACACCCAGTCTAATCCCCCCTCCGCTCCCAGTCTAATCCCCTCTCCGCTCCCAGTCTAATCCCCCTCTCCGCTCCCAGTCTAATCCCCTCTCCACACCCAGTCTAATCCCCCTCTCCACTCCCAGTCTAATCCCCTCTCCACACCCAGTCTAATCCCCCCTCCGCTCCCAGTCTAATCCCCCTCTCCGCTCCCAGTCTAATCCCATCTCCGAATCCAGTCTAATCCCCTCTCCGCTCCCAGTCTCATCCCCTCTCCGCTCCCAGTCTAATCACCTCTCCACTCCCAGTCTAATCCCCTTCTCCGCACGGTGGCTAATCCCGCTCCGCTCCCAGTCTAATCCCCCCTCCGCTCTCCGTCTAATCCCTCCTCCGATCCCCGTCTAATCGCCCCTCCGCTCCCAGTCTAATCCCCTCTCCACTCCCAGTCTAATCCCCCCTCCGCTCCCAGCATAATCACCTCCCCACTCCCAGTCTAATACCCTCTCTACTCCCAGTCTAATACCCTCTCCGCTCCCAGTCTAATCCCCCCTCCGGTCCCACTCTAACCCCCCTCTCCACTCCCAGTCTAATCCCCTTTCCGCACGGACGCTAATCCCTCTCTGCTCCCAGTCTAATCCCCCTCCGCGCAGAGGCTAATTCCTCTCCGCTCCCAGTCTAACCCCCTATCCGCACGGGGCTAATCCCTCTCCGCTCCGAGTCTAATCCCCCTCTCCGCAAGAGGCGAATCCCTCTCCGCTCCCAGTTTAATCCCCCTCTCCGCTCCCAGTCTTATCCCCCTCTACGAACGGAGGCTAATCCCTCTCCGCTCCCAGTCCAATCCCCCCTCCGCTCCCAGTCTAACCCCCCTCTCCGCTCCCAGTCTAATCCCCTCTCCGCACGGAGGCTAATCCCTCTCTGCTCCCAGTCTAATCCCCCTCTCCGCGCGGAGGCTAATCCCTCTCCGCTCCCAGTCTAATCCCCCTATCCGCAGGGGGCTAATCCCTCTCCGCTCCGAGTATAATCCCCTCCCCACTCCTAGTCTAATCCCCTCTCCACACCCAGTCTAATCCCCTCTCCGCTCCCAGTCTAATCCCCTCTCCACACCCAGTCTAATCCGCTCTCCACACCCAGTCTAATCCCCTCTCCACTCCCAGTCTAATCCCCTCTCCACTCCCGGTCTAATCCCCTCTCCGCTCCCGGTCTAATCCCCTCTCCGCTCCCAGTCTAATCCCCTCTCCGCTCCCAGTCTAATCCCCTCTCCACACCCAGTCTAATCCACTCCCAGTCTAATCCCCTCTCCACTCCCAGTTTAATCCCCTCTCCGCTCCGAGTCTAATCCACCTCTCCACTCCCAGTCTAATCCCCTCTCCACTCCCAGTCTAATCCCCTCTCCGCTCCCAGTCTAATCCCTCTCTCCGCTCCCAGTCTAATCCCCTCTCCACACCCAGCCTAATCCCCTCTCCGCACGGAGGCTAATCCCTCTCTGCTCCCAGTCTAATCCCCCTCTCCGCGTAGAGGCTAATCCCTCTCCGCTCCCAGTCTAACCCCCTATCCGCACTGGGCTAATCCCTCTCCACTCCGAGTCTAATCCCCCTCTCCGCACAGAGGCGAATCCCTCTCTGCTCCCAGTTTAATCCCCCTCTCTGCTCCCAGTCTAATCCCCCTCTACGAACGGAGGCTAATCCCTCTCCGCTCCCAGTCTAATCCCCGTCTCTGCTCCCAGTCTAATCCCCCTCTCCGCCCGGAGGCTAATCCCACTCCGCTCCCAGTCTAATCCCCTTCTCCACTCCCTTTCTGATCCCCCTCTCCGCACGGAAGCTAATCTCTCTCCGCTCCCTCTCTAATCCCCCTCTCCGCGCGGAGGCTAGTCCCTCTCCGCTCCCAGTCTAATCCCCCTCTCCACACGGAGGCTAATCCCTCTCCGCAGCCAGTCTAATCCCCCTCTCCGCTCCCAGTCTAACACCCCTCTCCGCTCCCAGTCTTATCCCCTCTCCGCAAGGAGGCTAATCCCTCTCTGCTCCCAGTCTAATCCCCCTCTCCACGCGGAGGCTAATCCCTCTCCGCTCCCAGTCTAATCCCCCTATCCGCACGGGGCTAATCCCTCTTCGCTCCGAGTATAATCCCCTCTCCACGCCCAGTCTAATCCTCTCTCCACACCCAGTCGAATCCCCTCTCCGCTCCCAGTCTAATCCCCTCTCCACACACAGTCTAATCCCCTCTCCGCTCCCAGTCTAATCCCCCCTCCGCTCTGAGTCTAATCCCCTCTCCACTCCCAGTCTAGTCCCCTCCCCACACCCAGTCTAATCCCCCCTTCGCATGGTGGCTAATCCCTCTCCGCCCCCAGTCTAATCCCCCCCTACGCTCCCAGTCGACTCCCCTCTCCGCTCCCTGTCTAATTCCCTCTCCACACCCAGTCTAATCCCCTCTCCACTCCCAGTCTAATCCCCTCTCCGCTCCCAGTCTAATCTCCTCTCCGCTCCCAGTCTAATCCCCTCTCCGCCCCCAGTCTAATCCCTCCTCCGCTCCCAGTCTAATCCCCTCTCCGCTCCCAGTCTAATACCCTTCTCCGCTCCCAGTCTAATCCCCGTCTCCGCATGGAGGGTAAACCCTTTCCGCTCTCAGTCTAATCCCCTCTCCGCTCCCAGTCTAATCCCCTCTTCGCTCCCAGTCTAATCCCCCTCTCCACTCCCAGTCTAATCCCCTCTCCACTCCCAGTCTAATCCCCTCTCCACACCGTCTAATCCCCTCTCCACACCCAGTCTAATCCGCTCTCCACACCCAGTCTAATCCCCTCTCCACTCCCAGTCTAATCCCCTCTCCACTCCCAGTCTAATCCCCTCTCCGCTCCCAGTCTAATCCCCCTCTCCGCTCCCAGGCTAATCCCCTCTCCACACCCAGTCTAATCCCCCTCTCCACTCCCAGTCTAATCCCCTCTCCACACCCAGTCTAATCCCCCCTCCGCTCCCAGTCTAATCCCCTCCGCTCCCAGTCTAATCCCCCTCTCCGCTCCCAGTCTAATCCCCTCTCCACACCCAGTCTAATCCCCCTCTCCACTCCCAGTCTAATCCCCTCTCCACTCCCAGTCTAATCCCCTCTCCACACCCAGTCTAATCCCCCCTCCGCTCCCAGTCTAATCCCCCTCTCCGCTCCCAGTCTAATCCCATCTCCGATCCCAGTCTAATCCCCTCTCCGCTCCCAGTCTCATCCCCTCTCCGCTCCCAGTCTAATCACCTCTCCACTCCCAGTCTAATCCCCTTCTCCGCACGGTGGCTAATCCCGCTCCGCTCCCAGTCTAATCCCCTCTCCGCTCCCAGTCTAATCCCCCTCTCCGCTCCCAGTCTAATCCCCTCTCCACACCCAGTCTAATCCCCCTCTCCACTCCCAGTCTAATCCCCTCTCCACACCCAGTCTAATCTCCTCTCCACTCCCAGTCTAATCCCCTCTCCACTCCTAGTCTAATCCCCTCTCTACTCCCAGTCTAATCCCCTCTCCACTCCCAGTCTAATCCCCTCTCCACACCGTCTAATCCCCTCTCCACACCCAGTCTAATCCGCTCTCCACACCCAGTCTAATCCCCTCTCCACTCCCAGTCTAATCCCCTCTCCACTCCGAGTCTAATCCCCTCTCCGCTCCCAGTCTAATCCCCCTCTCCGCTCCCAGTCTAATCCCCTCTCCACACCCAGTCTAATCCCCCTCTCCACTCCCAGTCTAATACCCTCTCCACACCCAGTCTAATCCCCCCTCCGCTCCCAGTCTAATCCCCTCTCCGCTCCCAGTCTAATCCCCCTCTCCGCTCCCAGTCTAATCCCATCTCCGATCCCAGTCTAATCCCCTCTCCGCTCCCAGTCTCATCCCCTCTCCGCTCCCAGTCTAATCACCTCTCCACTCCCAGTCTAATCCCCTTCTCCGCACGGTGGCTAATCCCGCTCCGCTCCCAGTCTAATCCCCTCTCCGCTCCCAGTCTAATCCCCCTCTCCGCTCCCAGTCTAATCCCCTCTCCACACCCAGTCTAATCCCCCTCTCCACTCCCAGTCTAATCCCCTCTCCACACCCAGTCTAATCTCCTCTCCACTCCCAGTCTAATCCCCTCTCCACTCCTAGTCTAATCCCCTCTCTACTCCCAGTCTAATCCCCTCTCCACTCCCAGTCTAATCCCCTCTCCACACCGTCTAATCCCCTCTCCACACCCAGTCTAATCCGCTCTCCACACCCAGTCTAATCCCCTCTCCACTCCCAGTCTAATCCCCTCTCCACTCCGAGTCTAATCCCCTCTCCGCTCCCAGTCTAATCCCCCTCTCCGCTCCCAGTCTAATCCCCTCTCCACACCCAGTCTAATCCCCCTCTCCACTCCCAGTCTAATACCCTCTCCACACCCAGTCTAATCCCCCCTCCGCTCCCAGTCTAATCCCCTCTCCGCTCCCAGTCTAATCCCCCTCTCCGCTCCCAGTCTAATCCCCTCTCCACACCCAGTCTAATCCCCCTCTCCACTCCCAGTCTAATCCCCTCTCCACACCCAGTCTAATCCCCCCTCCGCTCCCAGTCTAATCCCCCTCTCCGCTCCCAGTCTAATCCCATCTCCGAATCCAGTCTAATCCCCTCTCCGCTCCCAGTCTCATCCCCTCTCCGCTCCCAGTCTAATCACCTCTCCACTCCCAGTCTAATCCCCTTCTCCGCACGGTGGCTAATCCCGCTCCGCTCCCAGTCTAATCCCCCCTCCGCTCTCCGTCTAATCCCTCCTCCGATCCCAGTCTAATCGCTCCTCCGCTCCCAGTCTAATCCCCTCTCCACTCCCAGTCTAATCCCCCCTCCGCTCCCAGCATAATCACCTCCCCACTCCCAGTCTAATACCCTCTCTACTCCCAGTCTAATACCCTCTCTACTCCCAGTCTAATCCCCTCTCCACTCCCAGTCTAATCCCCTCCCCACTCCCAGTCTAATCCTCTCTCCACTCCTAGTCTAATCCCCTCTCTACTCCCAGTCTAATCCCCTCTCCACACCCAGTCTCATCCCCTCTCCAGTCCCAGTCTGATCCCCTCTCCACACCCAATCTATTTCCCCTCTCCACTCCCAGTCTAATCCCCTCTCCACTCCCAGTCTAATCCCCCTCTCCACACCCAGTCTAATCCCCTCTCCACTCCGTCTAATCCCCTCTCCTCTCCCAGTCTAATCCCCTCTCCACACCCAGTCTAATCCCCCCTCCACACCCAGTCTAATCCCCTCTCCACACCCAGTCTAATCCCCTCTCCACTCCCAGTCTAATCCCCCTCTCCACACCCAGTCTAATCCCCTCTCCACTCCCAGTCTAATCCCCTCTCCTCTCCCAGTCTAATCCCCTCTCCACTCCCAGTCTAATCCCCCTCTCCACACCCAGTCTAATCCCCTCTCCACACCCAATCTAATCCCCTCTCCACTCCCAGTCTAATCCCCTCTCCTCTCCCAGTCTAATCCCCTCTCCACACCCAGTCTAATCCCCCCTCCACACCCAGTCTAATCCCCTCCCCGCTCCCAGTCTAATCCCCTCTCCACTCCCAGTCTAATCCCCTCTCCACTCCCAGTCCAATCCCCTCTCCACTCCCAGTCTAATCCCCTCTCCACACCCAGTCAAATCCCCTCTCCACTCCCAGTCTAATCCCCTCTCCACACCCAGTCTAATCCCCTCTCCTCTCCCAGTCTAATCCCCTCTCCACACCCAGTCTAATCCCCTCTCCACTCCGATTCTAATCCCCTCTCCACTCACAGTCTAATCCCCTCTCCACACCCAGTCTAATCCCATCTCCACTCCCAGTCTAATCCCCTCTCCACACCGTCTAATCCCCTCTCCACACCCAGTCTAATCCGCTCTCCACACCCAGTCTAATCCCCTCTCCACTCTCAGTCTAATCCCCTCTCCACTCCCAGTCTAATCCCCTCTCCGCTCCCAGTCTAATCCCCTCTCCGCTCCCAGTCTAATCCCCTCTCCGCTCCTAGTCTAATCCCCTCTCCACACCCAGTCTAATCCACTCCCAGTCTAATCCCCTCTCCACTCCCAGTCTAATCCCCTCTCCGCTCCCAGTCTAATCCCCCTCTCCGCTCCCAGTCTAATCCCCTCTCCACACCCAGTCTAATCCCCCTCTCCACTCCCAGTCTAATCCCCTCTCCACACCCAGTCTAATCCCCCCTCCGCTCCCAGTCTAATCCCCTCTCCGCTCCCAGTCTAATCCCCCTCTCCGCTCCCAGTCTAATCCCCTCTCCACACCCAGTCTAATCCCCCTCTCCACTCCCAGTCTAATCCCCTCTCCACCCAGTCTAATCCCCACTCCGCTCCCAGTCTAATCCCCCACTCCGCTCCCTGTCTAATCCCCCTCTCCGCTCCCAGTCTAATCCCATCTCCGATCCCAGTCTAATCCCCTCTCCGCTCCCAGTCTCATCCCCTCTCCGCTCCCAGTCTAATCACCTCTCCACTCCCAGTCTAATCCCCTTCTCCGCACAGTGGCTAATCCCGCTCCGCTCCCAGTGTAATCCCACCTCCGCTCTCCGTCTAATCCCTCCTCCGATCCCAGTCTAATCCCCCCTCCGCTCCCAGTCTAATCCCCTCTCCACTCCCAGTCTAATCCCCCCTCCACTCCCAGCATAACCCCCTCCCCACTCCCAGTCTAATACCCTCTCTACTCCCAGTCTAATCCCCTCTCCACTCCCAGTCTAATCCCCTCTCCACTCCTAGTCTAATCCCCTCTCTACTCCCAGTCTAACCCCCTCTCCACACCCAGACTAATCCCCTCTCCACTCCCAGTCTAATCCCCTCTCCCCTCCCAGTCTAATCCCCTCTTCGCTCCCAGTCTAATCCTCTCTCCGCTCCCAGTCTAATCCCCTCTCCACACCCAGTCTAATCCCCTCCCCACACCCAGTCTAATCCCCTCCCCACACCCAGTCTAATCCCCTCTCCTCTCCCAGTCTAATCCCCTCTCCACACCCAGTCTAATCCCCTCTCCACTCCGATTCTAATCCCCTCTCCACTCACAGTCTAATCCCCTCTCCACACCCAGTCTAATCCCCTCTCCACTCCCAGTCTAATCCCCTCTCCACACCGTCTAATCCCCTCTCCACACCCAGTCTAATCCGCTCTCCACACCCAGTCTAATCCCCTCTCCACTCCCAGTCTAATCCCCTCTCCACTCCCAGTCTAATCCCCTCTCCGCTCCCAGTCTAATCCCCTCTCCGCTCCCAGTCCAATCCCCTCTCCGCTCCTAGTCTAATTCCCTCTCCACACCCAGTCTAATCCACTCCCAGTCTAATCCCCTCTCCACTCCCAGTCTAATCCCCTCTCCGCTCCCAGTCTAATCCCCCTCTCCGCTCCCAGTCTAATCCCCTCTCCACACCCAGTCTAATCCCCCTCTCCACTCCCAGTCTAATCCCCTCTCCACACCCAGTCTAATCCCCCCTCCGCTCCCAGTCTAATCCCCTCTCCGCTCCCAGTCTATCCCCCTCTCCGCTCCCAGTCTAATCCCCTCTCCACACCCAGTCTAATCCCCCTCTCCACTCCCAGTCTAATCCCCTCTCCACACCCAGTCTAATCCCCCCTCCGCTCCCAGTCTAATCCCCCTCTCCGCTCCCAGTCTAATCCCATCTCCGATCCCAGTCTAATCCCCTCTCCGCTCCCAGTCTCATCCCCTCTCCGCTCCCAGTCTAATCACCTCTCCACTCCCAGTCCAATCCCCTTCTCCGCACGGTGGCTAATCCCGCTCTTCTCCCAGTCTAATCCCCCCTCCGCTCTCTGTCTAATCCCTCCTCCGATCCCAGTCTAATCCCCCCTCCGCTCCCAGTCTAATCCCCTCTCCACTCCCAGTCTAATCCCCCCTCCGCTCCCAGCATAATCCCCTCCCCACTCCCAGTCTAATACCCTCTCTACTCCCAGTCTAATCCCCTCTCCACACCCAGTCTAATGCCCTCTCCACTCCCAGTCTAATCCCCTCTCCACTCCCAGTCTAATCCCCTCTCCGCTCCCAGTCTAATCCCCCTCTCCGCTCCCAGTCTAATCCCCTCTCCACACCCAGTCTAATCCCCCTCTCCACTCCCAGTCTAATCCCCTCTCCACACCCAGTCTAATCCCCTCTCCACACCCAGTCTAATCCCCCCTCCGCTCCCAGTCTAATCCCCTCTCCGCTCCCAGTCTAATCCCCCTCTCCGCTCCCAGTCTAATCCCCTCTCCACACCCAGTCTAATCCCCCTCTCCACTCCCAGTCTAATCCCCTCTCCACACCCAGTCTAATCCCCCCTCCGCTCCCAGTCTAATCCCCCTCTCCGCTCCCAGTCTAATCCCATCTCCGAATCCAGTCTAATCCCCTCTCCGCTCCCAGTCTCATCCCCTCTCATCTCCCAGTCTAATCACCTCTCCACTCCCAGTCTAATCCCCTTCTCCGCACGGTGGCTAATCCCGCTCCGCTCCCAGTCTAATCCCCCCTCCGCTCTCCGTCTAATCCCTCCTCCGATCCCAGTCTAATCGCCCCTCCGCTCCCAGTCTAATCCCCTCTCCACTCCCAGTCTAATCCCCGCTCCGCTCCCAGCATAATCACCTCTCCACTCCCAGTCTAATCCCCTCTCCACTCCCAGTCTAATCCCCCTCTCCACACCCAGTCTAATCCCCTCTCCACTCCGTCTAATCCCCTCTCCTCTCCCAGTCTAATCCCCTCTCCACACCCAGTCTAATCCCCCCTCCACACCCAGTCTAATCCCCTCTCCACACCCAGTCTAATCCCCTCTCCACTCCCAGTCTAATCCCCCTCTCCACACCCAGTCTAATCCCCTCTCCACTCCCAGTCTAATCCCCTCTCCTCTCCCAGTCTAATCCCCTCTCCACTCCCAGTCTAATCCCCCTCTCTACACCCAGTCTAATCCCCTCTCCACACCCAATCTAATCCCCTCTCCACTCCCAGTCTAATCCCCTCTCCTCTCCCAGTCTAATCCCCTCTCCACACCCAGTCTAATCCCCCCCTCCACACCCAGTCTAATCCCCTCCCCGCTCCCAGTCTAATCCCCTCTCCGCTCCCAGTCTAATCCCCTCTCCACTCCCAGTCCAATCCCCTCTCCACTCCCAGTCTAATCCCCTCTCCACACCCAGTCAAATCCCTTCTCCACTCCCAGTCTAATCCCCTCTCCACACCCAGTCTAATCCCCTCTCCTCTCCCAGTCTAATCCCCTCTCCACATCCAGTCTAATCCCCTCTCCACTCCGATTCTAATCCCCTCTCCACTCACAGTCTAATCCCCTCTCCACACCCAGTCTAATCCCATCTCCACTCCCAGTCTAATCCCCTCTCCACACCGTCTAATCCCCTCTCCACACCCAGTCTAATCCGCTCTCCACACCCAGTCTAATCCCCTCTCCACTCTCAGTCTAATCCCCTCTCCACTCCCAGTCTAATCCCCTCTCCGCTCCCAGTCTAATCCCCTCTCCGCTCCCAGTCTAATCCCCTCTCCGCTCCTAGTCTAATCCCCTCTCCACACCCAGTCTACTCCACTCCCAGTCTAATCCCCTCTCCACTCCCAGTCTAATCCCCTCTCCGCTCCCAGTCTAATCCCCCTCTCCGCTCCCAGTCTAATCCCCTCTCCACACCCAGTCTAATCCCCCTCTCCACTCCCAGTCTAATCCCCTCTCCACACCCAGTCTAATCCCCCCTCCGCTCCCAGTCTAATCCCCTCTCCGCTCCCAGTCTAATCCCCCTCTCCGCTCCCAGTCTAATCCCCTCTCCACACCCAGTCTAATCCCCCTCTCTACTCCCAGTCTAATCCCCTCTCCACCCAGTCTAATCCCCACTCCGCTCCCAGTCTAATCCCCCACTCCGCTCCCAGTCTTATCCCCCTCTCCGCTCCCAGTCTAATCCCATCTCCGATCCCAGTCTAATCCCCTCTCCGCTCCCAGTCTCATCCCCTCTCCGCTCCCAGTCTAATCACCTCTCCACTCCCAGTCTAATCCCCTTCTCCGCACGGTGGCTAATCCCGCTCCGCTCCCAGTGTAATCCCCCCTCCGCTCTCCGTCTAATCCCTCCTCCGATCCCAGTCTAATCCCCCCTCCGCTCCCAGTCTAATCCCCTCTCCACTCCCAGTCTAATCCCCTCTCCACTCCCAGTCTAATCCCCCCTCCGCTCCCAGCATAATCCCCTCCCCACTCCCAGTCTAATACCCTCTCTACTCCCAGTCTAATCCCCTCTCCACTCCCAGTCTAATCCCCTCTCCACTCCTCGTCTAATCCCCTCTCTACTCCCAGTCTAACCCCCTCTCCACACCCAGACTAATCCCCTCTCCACTCCCAGTCTAATCCCCTCTCCGCTCCCAGTCTAATCCCCTCTTCGCTCCCAGTCTAATCCTCTCTCCGCTCCCAGTCTAATCCCCTCTCCACACCCAGTCTAATCCCCTCCCCACACCCAGTCTAATCCCCTCCCCACACCCAGTCTAATCCCCTCTCCTCTCCCAGTCTAATCCCCTCTCCTCTCCCAGTCTAATCCCCTCTCCTCTCCCAGTCTAATCCCCTCTCCACACCCAGTCTAATCCCCTCTCCACTCCGATTCTAATCCCCTCTCCACTCACAGTCTAATCCCCTCTCCACACCCAGTCTAATCCCCTCTCCACTCCCAGTCTAATCCCCTCTCCACACCGTCTAATCCCCTCTCCACACCCAGTCTAATCCCCTCTCCACTCCCAGTCTAATCCCCCTCTCCGCTCCCAGTCTAATCCCCTCTCCACACCCAGTCTAATCCCCCTCTCCACTCCCAGTCTAATCCCCTCTCCACACCCAGTCTAATCCCCCCTCCGCTCCCAGTCTAATCCCCTCTCCGCTCCCAGTCTAATCCCCCTCTCCGCTCCCAGTCTAATCCCCTCTCCACACCCAGTCTAATCCCCCTCTCCACTCCCAGTCTAATCCCCTCTCCACCCAGTCTAATCCCCACTCCGCTCCCAGTCTAATCCCCCACTCCGCTCCCAGTCTTATCCCCCTCTCCGCTCCCAGTCTAATCCCATCTCCGATCCCAGTCTAATCCCCTCTCCGCTCCCAGTCTCATCCCCTCTCCGCTCCCAGTCTAATCACCTCTCCACTCCCAGTCTAATCCCCTTCTCCGCACGGTGGCTAATCCCGCTCCGCTCCCAGTGTAATCCCCCCTCCGCTCTTCGTCTAATCCCTCCTCCGATCCCAGTCTAATCCCCCCTCCGCTCCCAGTCTAATCCCCTCTCCACTCCCAGTCTAATCCCCTCTCCACTCCCAGTCTAATCCCCTCTCCACTCCCAGTCTAATCCCCCCTCCGCTCCCAGCATAATCCCCTCCCCACTCCCAGTCTAATACCCTCTCTACTCCCAGTCTAATCCCCTCTCCACTCCCAGTCTAATCCCCTCTCCACTCCTCGTCTAATCCCCTCTCTACTCCCAGTCTAACCCCCTCTCCACACCCAGACTAATCCCCTCTCCACTCCCAGTCTAATCCCCTCTCCGCTCCCAGTCTAATCCCCTCTTCGCTCCCAGTCTAATCCACTCCCAGTCTAATCCCCTCTCCACTCCCAGTCTAATCCCCTCTCCGCTCCCAGTCTAATCCCCCTCTCCGCTCCCAGTCTAATCCCCTCTCCACACCCAGTCTAATCCCCCTCTCCACTTCCAGTCTAATCCCCTCTCCACACCCAGTCTAATCCCCCCTCCGCTCCCAGTCTAATCCCCTCTCCGCTCCCAGTCTATCCCCCTCTCCGCTCCCAGTCTAATCCCTTCTCCACACCCAGTCTAATCCCCCTCTCCACTCCCAGTCTAATCCCCTCTCCACACCCAGTCTAATCCCCCCTCCGCTCCCAGTCTAATCCCCCTCTCCGCTCCCAGTCTAATCCCATCTCCGATCCCAGTCTAATCCCCTCTCCGCTCCCAGTCTCATCCCCTCTCCGCTCCCAGTCTAATCACCTCTCCACTCCCAGTCCAATCCCCTTCTCCGCACGGTGGCTAATCCCGCTCTTCTCCCAGTCTAATCCCCCCTCCGCTCTCCGTCTAATCCCTCCTCCGATCCCAGTCTAATCCCCCCTCCGCTCCCAGTCTAATCCCCTCTCCACTCCCAGTCTAATCCCCCCTCCGCTCCCAGCATAATCCCCTCCCCACTCCCAGTCTAATACCCTCTCTACTCCCAGTCTAATCCCCTCTCCACTCCCAGTCTAATCCCCTCTCCACTCCTAGTCTAATCCCCTCTCTACTCCCAGTCTAATCCCCTCTCCACACCCAGTCTAATCCCCTCTCCACTCCCAGTCTAATCCCCTCTCCGCTCCCAGTCTAATCCCCTCTTCGCTCCCAGTCTAATCCTCTCTCCGCTCCCAGTCTAATCCCCTCTCCACACCCAGTCTAATCCCCTCCCCACACCCAGTCTAATGCCCTCTCCACACCCAGTCTAATCCCCCTCCCCATTCCCAGTCTAATCCTCTCTCCACTCCCAGTCTAATCCCCTCTCCACTCCCAGTCTAATCCCCTCTCCACACCCAGTCTAATCCCCTCTCCACACCCAGTCTAATCCCCTCTCCACACCCAGTCTAATCCCCTCTCCACACCCAGTCTAATCCCCTCTCCACACCCAGTCTAATCCCCTCTCCACTCCCAGTCTAATCCCCTCTACACACCCAGTGTAATCCCCTCGCCGCACCCAGTCTAATCTCCTCTCCTCTCTCAGTCCAGTCCCCTCTCCACTCCCAGTCTAATCCCCTCTCCACTTCCAGTCTAATCCCCCTCTCCACTCGCAGTCTAACCCCCTCTCCACTCCCAGTCTAATCCCCTCTCCGCTCCCAGTCTAATCCCCTCTCCACACCCAGTCTAATCCCCTCTCCACACCCAGTCTAATCCCCTCTCCACTCCCAGTCTAATCCCCCTCTCCACACCCAGTTTAATCCCCTCTCCACTCCCAGTCTAATCCCCTCTCCTCTCCCAGTCTAATCCCCTCTCCACTCCCAGTCTAATCCCCCTCTCCACACCCAGTCTAATCCCCTCTCCACACCCAGTCTAATCCCCCTCTCCACACCCAGTCTAATCCCCTCTCCACTCCCAGTCTAATCCCCCTCTCCACTCCCAGTCTAATCCCCTCTCCACCCAGTCTAATCCCCACTCCGCTCCCAGTCTAATCCCCCACTCCGCTCCCAGTCTTATCCCCCTCTCCGCTCCCAGTCTAATCCCATCTCCGATCCCAGTCTAATCCCCTCTCCGCTCCCAGTCTCATCCCCTCTCCGCTCCCAGTCTAATCACCTCTCCACTCCCAGTCTAATCCCCTTCTCCGCACGGTGGCTAATCCCGCTCCGCTCCCAGTGTAATCCCCCCTCCGCTCTCCGTCTAATCCCTCCTCCGATCCCAGTCTAATCCCCCCTCCGCTCCCAGTCTAATCCCCTCTCCACTCCCAGTCTAATCCCCTCTCCACTCCCAGTCTAATCCCCCCTCCGCTCCCAGCATAATCCCCTCCCCACTCCCAGTCTAATACCCTCTCTACTCCCAGTCTAATCCCCTCTCCACTCCCAGTCTAATCCCCTCTCCACTCCTCGTCTAATCCCCTCTCTACTCCCAGTCTAACCCCCTCTCCACACCCAGACTAATCCCCTCTCCACTCCCAGTCTAATCCCCTCTCCGCTCCCAGTCTAATCCCCTCTTCGCTCCCAGTCTAATCCTCTCTCCGCTCCCAGTCTAATCCCCTCTCCACACCCAGTCTAATCCCCTCCCCACACCCAGTCTAATCCCCTCCCCACACCCAGTCTAATCCCCTCTCCTCTCCCAGTCTAATCCCCTCTCCTCTCCCAGTCTAATCCCCTCTCCACACCCAGTCTAATCCCCTCTCCACTCCGATTCTAATCCCCTCTCCACTCACAGTCTAATCCCCTCTCCACACCCAGTCTAATCCCCTCTCCACTCCCAGTCTAATCCCCTCTCCACACCGTCTAATCCCCTCTCCACACCCAGTCTAATCCCCTCTCCACTCCCAGTCTAATCCCCCTCTCCGCTCCCAGTCTAATCCCCTCTCCACACCCAGTCTAATCCCCCTCTCCACTCCCAGTCTAATCCCCTCTCCACACCCAGTCTAATCCCCCCTCCGCTCCCAGTCTAATCCCCTCTCCGCTCCCAGTCTAATCCCCCTCTCCGCTCCCAGTCTAATCCCCTCTCCACACCCAGTCTAATCCCCCTCTCCACTCCCAGTCTAATCCCCTCTCCACCCAGTCTAATCCCCACTCCGCTCCCAGTCTAATCCCCCACTCCGCTCCCAGTCTTATCCCCCTCTCCGCTACCAGTCTAATCCCATCTCCGATCCCAGTCTCATCCCCTCTCCGCTCCCAGTCTCATCCCCTCTCCGCTCCCAGTCTAATCACCTCTCCACTCCCAGTCTAATCCCCTTCTCCGCACGGTGGCTAATCCCGCTCCGCTCCCAGTGTAATCCCCCCTCCGCTCTCCGTCTAATCCCTCCTCCGATCCCAGTCTAATCCCCCCTCCGCTCCCAGTCTAATCCCCTCTCCACTCCCAGTCTAATCCCCTCTCCACTCCCAGTCTAATCCCCCCTCCGCTCCCAGCATAATCCCCTCCCCACTCCCAGTCTAATACCCTCTCTACTCCCAGTCTAATCCCCTCTCCACTCCCAGTCTAATCCCCTCTCCACTCCTCGTCTAATCCCCTCTCTACTCCCAGTCTAACCCCCTCTCCACACCCAGACTAATCCCCTCTCCACTCCCAGTCTAATCCCCTCTCCGCTCCCAGTCTAATCCCCTCTTCGCTCCCAGTCTAATCCACTCCCAGTCTAATCCCCTCTCCACTCCCAGTCTAATCCCCTCTCCGCTCCCAGTCTAATCCCCCTCTCCGCTCCCAGTCTAATCCCCTCTCCACACCCAGTCTAATCCCCCTCTCCACTTCCAGTCTAATCCCCTCTCCACACCCAGTCTAATCCCCCCTCCGCTCCCAGTCTAATCCCCTCTCCGCTCCCAGTCTATCCCCCTCTCCGCTCCCAGTCTAATCCCCTCTCCACACCCAGTCTAATCCCCCTCTCCACTCCCAGTCTAATCCCCTCTCCACACCCAGTCTAATCCCCCCTCCGCTCCCAGTCTAATCCCCCTCTCCGCTCCCAGTCTAATCCCATCTCCGATCCCAGTCTAATCCCCTCTCCGCTCCCAGTCTCATCCCCTCTCCGCTCCCAGTCTAATCACCTCTCCACTCCCAGTCCAATCCCCTTCTCCGCACGGTGGCTAATCCCGCTCTTCTCCCAGTCTAATCCCTCCTCCGATCCCAGTCTAATCCCCCCTCCGCTCCCAGTCTAATCCCCTCTCCACTCCCAGTCTAATCCCCCCTCCGCTCCCAGCATAATCCCCTCCCCACTCCCAGTCTAATACCCTCTCTACTCCCAGTCTAATCCCCTCTCCACTCCCAGTCTAATCCCCTCTCCACTCCTAGTCTAATCCCCTCTCTACTCCCAGTCTAATCCCCTCTCCACACCCAGTCTAATCCCCTCCACTCCCAGTCTAATCCCCTCTCCGCTCCCAGTCTAATCCCCTCTTCGCTCCCAGTCTAATCCTCTCTCCGCTCCCAGTCTAATCCCCTCTCCACACCCAGTCTAATCCCCTCCCCACACCCAGTCTAATGCCCTCTCCACACCCAGTCTAATCCCCCTCCCCATTCCCAGTCTAATCCTCTCTCCACTCCCAGTCTAATCCCCTCTCCACTCCCAGTCTAATCCCCTCTCCACACCCAGTCTAATCCCCTCTCCACACCCAGTCTAATCCCCTCTCCACACCCAGTCTAATCCCCTCTCCACACCCAGTCTAATCCCCTCTCCACACCCAGTCTAATCCCCTCTCCACTCCCAGTCTAATCCCCTCTACACACCCAGTGTAATCCCCTCGCCGCACCCAGTCTAATCTCCTCTCCTCTCTCAGTCCAGTCCCCTCTCCACTCCCAGTCTAATCCCCTCTCCACTTCCAGTCTAATCCCCCTCTCCACTCGCAGTCTAACCCCCTCTCCACTCCCAGTCTAATCCCCTCTCCGCTCCCAGTCTAATCCCCTCTCCACACCCAGTCTAATCCCCTCTCCACACCCAGTCTAATCCCCTCTCCACTCCCAGTCTAATCCCCCTCTCCACACCCAGTTTAATCCCCTCTCCACTCCCAGTCTAATCCCCTCTCCTCTCCCAGTCTAATCCCCTCTCCACTCCCAGTCTAATCCCCCTCTCCACACCCAGTCTAATCCCCTCTCCACACCCAGTCTAATCCCCCTCTCCACACCCAGTCTAATCCCCTCTCCACTCCCAGTCTAATCCCCTCTCCCAGTCTAATCCCCTCTCCACACCCAGTCTAATCCCCCCTCCACACCCAGTCTAATCCCCTCCCCGCTTCCAGTCTAATCCCCTCTCCACTCCCAGTCTAATCCCCTCTCCACTCCCAGTCTAATCCCCTCTGCACTCCCAGTCTAATCCCCCTCTCCACACCCAGTCTAATCCCCCTCTCCACACCCAGTCTAATCCCCTCTCCACACCCAATCTAATCCCCTCTCCACTCCCAGTCTAATCCCCTCTCCTCTCCCAGTCTAATCCCCTCTCCACACCCAGTCTAATCCCCCCTCCACACCCAGCCTAATCCCCTCCCCGCTCCCAGTCTAATCCCCTCTCCACTCCCAGTCCAATCCCCTCTCCACTCCCAGTCCAATCCCCTCTCCACTCCCAGTCCAATCCCCTCTCCACTCCCAGTCTAATCCCCTCTCCACACCCAGTCAAATTCCCTCTCCACACCCAGTCTAATCCCCTCTCCTCTCCCAGTCTAATCCCCTCTCCACACCCAGTCTAATCCCCTCTCCACTCCGATTCTAATCCCCTCTCCACTCACAGTCTAATCCCCTCTCCACACCCAGTCTAATCCCCTCTCCACTCCCAGTCTAATCCCCTCTCCACACCGTCTAATCCCCTCTCCACACCCAGTCTAATCCGCTCTCCACACCCAGTCTAATCCCCTCTCCACTCTCAGTCTAATCCCCTCTCCACTCCCAGTCTAATCCCCTCTCCGCTCCCAGTCTAATCCCCTCTCCGCTCCCAGTCTAATCCCCTCTCCGCTCCCAGTCTAATCCCCTCTCCACACCCAGTCTAATCCACTCCCAGTCTAATCCCCTCTCCACTCCCAGTCTAATCCCCCTCTCCACACCCAGTCTAATCCCCCCTCCGCTCCCAGTCTAATCCCCTCTCCGCTCCCAGTCTAATCCCCCTCTCCGCTCCCAGTCTAATCCCCTCTCCACACCCAGTCTAATCCCCCTCTCCACTCCCAGTCTAATCCCCTCTCCGCTCCCAGTCTAATCCCCTCTCCGCTCCCAGTCTAATCACCTCTCCGCTCCTAGTCTAATCCCCTCTCCACACCCAGTCTAATCCACTCCCAGTCTAATCCCCTCTCCACTCCCAGTCTAATCCCCTCTCCGCTCCCAGTCTAATCCCCCTCTCCGCTCCCAGTCTAATCCCCTCTCCACACCCAGCCTAATCCCCCTCTCCACTCCCAGTCTAATCCCCTCTCCACACCCAGTCTAATCCCCCCTCCGCTCCCAGTCTAATCCCCTCTCCGCTCCCAGTCTAATCCCCCTCTCCGCTCCCAGTCTAATCCCCTCTCCACACCCAGTCTAATCCCCCTCTCTACTCCCAGTCTAATCCCCTCTCCACACCCAGTCTAATCCCCCCTCCGCTCCCAGTCTAATCCCCCTCTCCGCTCCCAGTCTAATCCCATCTCCGATCCCAGTCTAATCCCCTCTCCGCTCCCAGTCTCATCCCCTCTCCGCTCCCAGTCTAATCACCTCTCCACTCCCAGTCCAATCCCCTTCTCCGCACGGTGGCTAATCCCGCTCTTCTCCCAGTCTAATCCCCCCTCCGCTCTCCGTCTAATCCCTCCTCCGATCCCAGTCTAATCCCCCCTCCGCTCCCAGTCTAATCCCCTCTCCACTCCCAGTCTAATCCCCCCTCCGCTCCCAGCATAATCCCCTCCCCACTCCCAGTCTAATACCCTCTCTACTCCCAGTCTAATCCCCTCTCCACTCCCAGTCTAATCCCCTCTCCACTCCTAGTCTAATCCCCTCTCTACTCCCAGTCTAATCCCCTCTCCACACCCAGTCTAATCCCCTCTCCACTCCCAGTCTAATCCCCTCTCCACACCCAGTCTAATCCCCTCTCCACACCCAGTCTAATCCCCTCTCCACACCCAGTCTAATCCCCTCTCCACACCCAGTCTAATCCCCTCTCCACACCCAGTCTAATACCCTCTCCACTCCCAGTCTAATCCCCTCTACACACCCAGTCTAATCCCCTCGCCGCACCCAGTCTAATCTCCTCTCCACTCCCTGTCTAATCCCCTCTCCACACCCAGTCAAATCCCCTCTCCACTCCCAGTCTAATCCCCTCTCCACACCCAGTCTAATCCCCTCTCCTCTCCCAGTCTAATCCCCTCTCCACACCCAGTCTAATCCCCCCTCCGCTCCCAGTCTAATCCCCTCTCCGCTCCCAGTCTAATCCCCCTCTCCGCTCCCAGTCTAATCCCCTCTCCACACCCAGTCTAATCCCCCTCTCCACTCCCAGTCTAATCCCCTCTCCACCCAGTCTAATCCCCACTCCGCTCCCAGTCTAATCCCCCACTCCGCTCCCAGTCTTATCCCCCTCTCCGCTACCAGTCTAATCCCATCTCCGATCCCAGTCTCATCCCCTCTCCGCTCCCAGTCTCATCCCCTCTCCGCTCCCAGTCTAATCACCTCTCCACTCCCAGTCTAATCCCCTTCTCCGCACGGTGGCTAATCCCGCTCCGCTCCCAGTGTAATCCCCCCTCCGCTCTCCGTCTAATCCCTCCTCCGATCCCAGTCTAATCCCCCCTCCGCTCCCAGTCTAATCCCCTCTCCACTCCCAGTCTAATCCCCTCTCCACTCCCAGTCTAATCCCCCCTCCGCTCCCAGCATAATCCCCTCCCCACTCCCAGTCTAATACCCTCTCTACTCCCAGTCTAATCCCCTCTCCACTCCCAGTCTAATCCCCTCTCCACTCCTCGTCTAATCCCCTCTCTACTCCCAGTCTAACCCCCTCTCCACACCCAGACTAATCCCCTCTCCACTCCCAGTCTAATCCCCTCTCCGCTCCCAGTCTAATCCCCTCTTCGCTCCCAGTCTAATCCACTCCCAGTCTAATCCCCTCTCCACTCCCAGTCTAATCCCCTCTCCGCTCCCAGTCTAATCCCCCTCTCCGCTCCCAGTCTAATCCCCTCTCCACACCCAGTCTAATCCCCCTCTCCACTTCCAGTCTAATCCCCTCTCCACACCCAGTCTAATCCCCCCTCCGCTCCCAGTCTAATCCCCTCTCCGCTCCCAGTCTATCCCCCTCTCCGCTCCCAGTCTAATCCCCTCTCCACACCCAGTCTAATCCCCCTCTCCACTCCCAGTCTAATCCCCTCTCCACACCCAGTCTAATCCCCCCTCCGCTCCCAGTCTAATCCCCCTCTCCGCTCCCAGTCTAATCCCATCTCCGATCCCAGTCTAATCCCCTCTCCGCTCCCAGTCTCATCCCCTCTCCGCTCCCAGTCTAATCACCTCTCCACTCCCAGTCCAATCCCCTTCTCCGCACGGTGGCTAATCCCGCTCTTCTCCCAGTCTAATCCCTCCTCCGATCCCAGTCTAATCCCCCCTCCGCTCCCAGTCTAATCCCCTCTCCACTCCCAGTCTAATCCCCCCTCCGCTCCCAGCATAATCCCCTCCCCACTCCCAGTCTAATACCCTCTCTACTCCCAGTCTAATCCCCTCTCCACTCCCAGTCTAATCCCCTCTCCACTCCTAGTCTAATCCCCTCTCTACTCCCAGTCTAATCCCCTCTCCACACCCAGTCTAATCCCCTCCACTCCCAGTCTAATCCCCTCTCCGCTCCCAGTCTAATCCCCTCTTCGCTCCCAGTCTAATCCTCTCTCCGCTCCCAGTCTAATCCCCTCTCCACACCCAGTCTAATCCCCTCCCCACACCCAGTCTAATGCCCTCTCCACACCCAGTCTAATCCCCCTCCCCATTCCCAGTCTAATCCTCTCTCCACTCCCAGTCTAATCCCCTCTCCACTCCCAGTCTAATCCCCTCTCCACACCCAGTCTAATCCCCTCTCCACACCCAGTCTAATCCCCTCTCCACACCCAGTCTAATCCCCTCTCCACACCCAGTCTAATCCCCTCTCCACACCCAGTCTAATCCCCTCTCCACTCCCAGTCTAATCCCCTCTACACACCCAGTGTAATCCCCTCGCCGCACCCAGTCTAATCTCCTCTCCTCTCTCAGTCCAGTCCCCTCTCCACTCCCAGTCTAATCCCCTCTCCACTTCCAGTCTAATCCCCCTCTCCACTCGCAGTCTAACCCCCTCTCCACTCCCAGTCTAATCCCCTCTCCGCTCCCAGTCTAATCCCCTCTCCACACCCAGTCTAATCCCCTCTCCACACCCAGTCTAATCCCCTCTCCACTCCCAGTCTAATCCCCCTCTCCACACCCAGTTTAATCCCCTCTCCACTCCCAGTCTAATCCCCTCTCCTCTCCCAGTCTAATCCCCTCTCCACTCCCAGTCTAATCCCCCTCTCCACACCCAGTCTAATCCCCTCTCCACACCCAGTCTAATCCCCCTCTCCACACCCAGTCTAATCCCCTCTCCACTCCCAGTCTAATCCCCTCTCCCAGTCTAATCCCCTCTCCACACCCAGTCTAATCCCCCCTCCACACCCAGTCTAATCCCCTCCCCGCTTCCAGTCTAATCCCCTCTCCACTCCCAGTCTAATCCCCTCTCCACTCCCAGTCTAATCCCCTCTGCACTCCCAGTCTAATCCCCCTCTCCACACCCAGTCTAATCCCCCTCTCCACACCCAGTCTAATCCCCTCTCCACACCCAATCTAATCCCCTCTCCACTCCCAGTCTAATCCCCTCTCCTCTCCCAGTCTAATCCCCTCTCCACACCCAGTCTAATCCCCCCTCCACACCCAGCCTAATCCCCTCCCCGCTCCCAGTCTAATCCCCTCTCCACTCCCAGTCCAATCCCCTCTCCACTCCCAGTCCAATCCCCTCTCCACTCCCAGTCTAATCCCCTCTCCACACCCAGTCAAATCCCCTCTCCACTCCCAGTCTAATTCCCTCTCCACACCCAGTCTAATCCCCTCTCCTCTCCCAGTCTAATCCCCTCTCCACACCCAGTCTAATCCCCTCTCCACTCCGATTCTAATCCCCTCTCCACTCACAGTCTAATCCCCTCTCCACACCCAGTCTAATCCCCTCTCCACTCCCAGTCTAATCCCCTCTCCACACCGTCTAATCCCCTCTCCACACCCAGTCTAATCCGCTCTCCACACCCAGTCTAATCCCCTCTCCACTCTCAGTCTAATCCCCTCTCCACTCCCAGTCTAATCCCCTCTCCGCTCCCAGTCTAATCCCCTCTCCGCTCCCAGTCTAATCCCCTCTCCGCTCCCAGTCTAATCCCCTCTCCACACCCAGTCTAATCCACTCCCAGTCTAATCCCCTCTCCACTCCCAGTCTAATCCCCCTCTCCACACCCAGTCTAATCCCCCCTCCGCTCCCAGTCTAATCCCCTCTCCGCTCCCAGTCTAATCCCCCTCTCCGCTCCCAGTCTAATCCCCTCTCCACACCCAGTCTAATCCCCCTCTCCACTCCCAGTCTAATCCCCTCTCCGCTCCCAGTCTAATCCCCTCTCCGCTCCCAGTCTAATCACCTCTCCGCTCCTAGTCTAATCCCCTCTCCACACCCAGTCTAATCCACTCCCAGTCTAATCCCCTCTCCACTCCCAGTCTAATCCCCTCTCCGCTCCCAGTCTAATCCCCCTCTCCGCTCCCAGTCTAATCCCCTCTCCACACCCAGCCTAATCCCCCTCTCCACTCCCAGTCTAATCCCCTCTCCACACCCAGTCTAATCCCCCCTCCGCTCCCAGTCTAATCCCCTCTCCGCTCCCAGTCTAATCCCCCTCTCCGCTCCCAGTCTAATCCCCTCTCCACACCCAGTCTAATCCCCCTCTCTACTCCCAGTCTAATCCCCTCTCCACACCCAGTCTAATCCCCCCTCCGCTCCCAGTCTAATCCCCCTCTCCGCTCCCAGTCTAATCCCATCTCCGATCCCAGTCTAATCCCCTCTCCGCTCCCAGTCTCATCCCCTCTCCGCTCCCAGTCTAATCACCTCTCCACTCCCAGTCCAATCCCCTTCTCCGCACGGTGGCTAATCCCGCTCTTCTCCCAGTCTAATCCCCCCTCCGCTCTCCGTCTAATCCCTCCTCCGATCCCAGTCTAATCCCCCCTCCGCTCCCAGTCTAATCCCCTCTCCACTCCCAGTCTAATCCCCCCTCCGCTCCCAGCATAATCCCCTCCCCACTCCCAGTCTAATACCCTCTCTACTCCCAGTCTAATCCCCTCTCCACTCCCAGTCTAATCCCCTCTCCACTCCTAGTCTAATCCCCTCTCTACTCCCAGTCTAATCCCCTCTCCACACCCAGTCTAATCCCCTCTCCACTCCCAGTCTAATCCCCTCTCCACACCCAGTCTAATCCCCTCTCCACACCCAGTCTAATCCCCTCTCCACACCCAGTCTAATCCCCTCTCCACACCCAGTCTAATCCCCTCTCCACACCCAGTCTAATACCCTCTCCACTCCCAGTCTAATCCCCTCTACACACCCAGTCTAATCCCCTCGCCGCACCCAGTCTAATCTCCTCTCCACTCCCTGTCTAATCCCCTCTCCACACCCAGTCAAATCCCCTCTCCACTCCCAGTCTAATCCCCTCTCCACACCCAGTCTAATCCCCTCTCCTCTCCCAGTCTAATCCCCTCTCCACACCCAGTCTAATCCCCTCTCCACTCCGATTCTAATCCCCTCTCCACTCACAGTCTAATCCCCTCTCCACACCCAGTCTAATCCCCTCTCCACACCCAGTCTCATCCGCTCTCCACACCCAGTCTAATCCCCTCTCCACTCTCAGTCTAATCCCCTCTCCACTCCCAGTCTAATCCCCTCTCCGCTCCCAGTCTAATCCCCTCTCCGCTCCCAGTCTAATCCCCTCTCCGCTCCTAGTCTAATCCCCTCTCCACACCCAGTCTAATCCACTCCCAGTCTAATCCCCTCTCCACTCCCAGTCTAATCCCCCTCTCCGCTCCCAGTCTAATCCCCTCTCCACACCCAGTCTAATCCCCCTCTCCACTCCCAGTCTAATCCCCTCTCCACACCCAGTCTAATCCCCTCTCCACTCCCAGTCTAATCCCCTCTCCACACCCAGTCTAATCCCCTCTCCACTCCCAGTCTAATCCCCTCTCCACTCCCAGTCTAATCCCCCTCTCCACTCCCAGTCTAATCCCCTCTCCACCCAGTCTAATCCCCTCTCCACTCCCAGTCTAATCCCCTCGCCACACCCAGTCTAATCCCCTCTCCACTCCCAGTCTAATCCCCTCTCCACACCCAGTCTAATCCCCTCTCCACTCCCAGTCTAATCCCCTCTCCGCTCCCAGTCTAATCCCCCTCTCCGCTCCCAGTCTAATCCCCTCTCCACACCCAGTCTAATCCCCCTCTCCACTCTCAGTCTAATCCCCTCACCACCCAGTCTAATCCCCCCTCCGCTCCCAGTCTAATCCCCCTCTCCGCCCCCAGTCTAATCCCATCTCCGATCCCAGTCTAATCCCCTCTCCGCTCCCAGTCTCATCCCCTCTCCGCTCCCAGTCTAATCACCTCTCCACTCCCAGTCTAATCCCCTTCTCCGCACGGTGGCTAATCCCGCTCCGCTCCCAGTGTAATCCCCCCTCCGCTCTCCGTCTAATCTCTCCTCCGATCCCAGTCTAATCCCCCCTCCGCTCCCAGTCTAATCCCCTCTCCACTCCCAGTCTAATCCCCCCTCCGCTCCCAGCATAATCCCCTCCCCACTCCCAGTCTAATCCCCTCTCCACTCCCAGTCTAATCCCCTCTCCACTCCTCGTCTCATCCCCTCTCTACTCCCAGTCTAATCCCCTCTCCACACCCAGTCTAATCCCCCTCTCCACTCCCAGTCTAATCCCCTCT
The DNA here is from genome assembly GCF_047496885.1 of Scyliorhinus torazame. Lineage (NCBI taxonomy): Eukaryota > Metazoa > Chordata > Chondrichthyes > Carcharhiniformes > Scyliorhinidae > Scyliorhinus > Scyliorhinus torazame. Next base: position 10,730,350 of record NC_092711.1, read on the forward strand.
CCACACCCAGTCTAATCCCCCCTCCGCTCCCAGTCTAATCCCCTCTCCGCTCCCAGTCTAATCCCCCTCTCCGCTCCCAGTCTAATCCCCTCTCCACACCCAGTCTAATCCCCCTCTCCACTCCCAGTCTAATCCCCTCTCCACACCCAGTCTAATCCCCCCTCCGCTCCCAGTCTAATCCCCCTCTCCGCTCCCAGTCTAATCCCATCTCCGATCCCAGTCTAATCCCCTCTCCGCTCCCAGTCTCATACCCTCTCCGCTCCCAGTCTAATCACCGCTCCACTCCCACTCTAATCCCCTTCTCCGCACAGTGGCTAATCCCGCTCCGCTCCCAATCTAATCCCCCCTCCGCTCTCCGTCTAATCCCTCCTCCGATCCCAGTCTAATCCCCCCTCCGCTCCCAGTCTAATCCCCTCTCCACTCCCAGTCTAATCCCCCCTCCGCTCCCAGCATAATCCCCTCCCCACTCCCAGTCTAATACCCTCTCTACTCCCAGTCTAATCCCCTCTCCACTCCCAGTCTAATCCCCTCTGCACTCCTAGTCTAATCCCCTCTCTACTCCCAGTCTAATCCCCTCTCCACACCCAGTCTAATCCCCTCTCCACTCCCAGTCTAATCCCCTCTCCGCTCCCAGTCTAATCCCCTCTTCGCTCCCAGTCTAATCCTCTCTCCGCTCCCAGTCTAATCCCCTCTCCACACCCAGTCTAATCCCCTCTCCACTCCCAGTCTAATCCCCTCTCCACACCCAGTCTAATCCCCTCTCCACACCCAGTCTAATCCCCTCTCCACACCCAGTCTAATCCCCTCTCCACACCCAGTCTAATCCCCTCTCCACACCCAGTCTAATCCCCTCTCCACTCCCAGCATAATCCCCTCCCCACTCCCAGTCTAATACCCTGTCTACTCCCAGTCTAATCCCCTCTCCACTCCCAGTCTAATCCCCTCTCCACTCCTAGTCTAATCCCCTCTCTACTCCCAGTCTAATCCCCTCTCCACACCAAGTCTAATCCCCTCTCCACTCCCAGTCTAATCCCCTCTCCGCTCCCAGTCTAATCCCCTCTTCGCTCCCAGTCTAATCCTCTCTCCGCTCCCAGTCTAATCCCCTCTCCACACCCAGTCTAATCCCCTCTCCACTCCCAGTCTAATCCCCTCTCCACACCCAGTCTAATCCCCTCTCCACACCCAGTCTAATCCCCTCTCCACACCCAGTCTAATCCCCTCTCCACACCCAGTCTAATCCCCTCTCCACACCCAGTCTAATCCCCTCTCCACTCCCAGTCTAATCCCCTCTACACACCCAGTCTAATCCCCTCGCCGCACCCAGTCTAATCTCCTCTCCACTCCCAGTCCAGTCCCCTCTCCACTCCCAGTCTAATCCCCTCTCCACTCCCAGTCTAATCCCCCTTTCCACTCGCAGTCTAACCCCCTCTCCACTCCCAGTCTAATCCCCTCTCCGCTCCCAGTCTAATCCCCTCTCCACACCCAGTCTAATCCCCTCTCCACACCCAGTCTAATCCCCTCTCCACTCCCAGTCTAATCCCCCTCTCCACACCCAGTCTAATCCCCTCTCCACTCCCAGTCTAATCCCCTCTCCTCTCCCAGTCTAATCCCCTCTCCACTCCCAGTCTAATCCCCCTCTCCACACCCAGTCTAATCCCCTCTCCACACCCAGTCTAATCCGCTCTCCATACCCAGTCTAATCCCCCTCTCCACACCCAGTCTAATCCCCTCTCCACTCCCAGTCTAATCCCCTCTCCTCTCCCAGTCTAATCCCCTCTCCACACCCAGTCTAATCCCCCCTCCACACCCAGTCTAATCCCCTCCCCGCTCCCAGTCTAATCCCCTCTCCACTCCCAGTCTAATCCCCTCTCCACTCCCAGTCTAATCCCCTCTCCACTCCCAGTCTAATCCCCTCTGCACTCCCAGTCTAATCCCCCTCTCCACACCCAGTCTAATCCCCTCTCCACACCCAATCTAATGCCCTCTCCACTCCCAGTCTAATCCCCTCTCCTCTCCCAGTCTAATCCCCTCTCCACACCCAGTCTAATCCCCCCTCCACACCCAGTCTAATCCCCTCCCCGCTCCCAGTCTAATCCCCTCCCCGCTCCCAGTCTAATCCCCTCTCCACTCCCAGTCTAATCCCCTCTCCACTCCCAGTCCAATCCCCTCTCCACTCCCAGTCTAATCCCCTCTCCACACCCAGTCAAATCCCCTCTCCACTCCCAGTCTAATCCCCTCTCCACACCCAGTCTAATCCCCTCTCCTCTCCCAGTCTAATCCCCTCTCCACACCCAGTCTAATCCCCTCTCCACTCCGATTCTAATCCCCTCTCCACTCACAGTCTAATCCCCTCTCCACACCCAGTCTAATCCCCTCTCCACTCCCAGTCTAATCCCCTCTCCACACCGTCTAATCCCCTCTCCACACCCAGTCTAATCCGCTCTCCACACCCAGTCTAATCCCCTCTCCACTCTCAGTCTAATCCCCTCTCCGCTCCCAGTCTAATCCCCTCTCCGCTCCCAGTCTAATCCCCTCTCCGCTCCCAGTCTAATCCCCTCTCCGCTCCTAGTCTAATCCCCTCTCCACACCCAGTCTAATCCACTCCCAGTCTAATCCCCTCTCCACTCCCAGTCTAATCCCCCTCTCCGCTCCCAGTCTCATCCCCTCTCCACACCCAGTCTAATCCCCCTCTCCACTCCCAGTCTAATCCCCTCTCCACACCCAGTCTAATCCCCCCTCCGCTCCCAGTCTAATCCCCTCTCCGCTCCCAGTCTAATCCCCCTCTCCGCTCCCAGTCTAATCCCCTCTCCACACCCAGTCTAATCCCCCTCACCACTCCCAGTCTAATCCCCTCTCCACCCAGTCTAATCCCCCCTCCGCTCCCAGTCTAATCCCCTCTCCGCTCCCAGTCTCATCCCCTCTCCGCTCCCAGTCTAATCACCTCTCCACTCCCAGTCTAATCCCCTTCTCCGCACGGTGGCTAATCCCGCTCCACTCACAGTCTAATCCCCTCTCCACACCCAGTCTAATCCCCTCTCCACTCCCAGTCTAATCCCCTCTACACACCCAGTGTAATCCCCTCGCCGCACCCAGTCTAATCTCCTCTCCTCTCTCAGTCCAGTCCCCTCTCCACTCCCAGTCTAATCCCCTCTCCACTTCCAGTCTAATCCCCCTCTCCACTCGCAGTCTAACCCCCTCTCCACTCCCAGTCTAATCCCCTCTCCGCTCCCAGTCTAATCCCCTCTCCACACCCAGTCTAATCCCCTCTCCACACCCAGTCTAATCCCCTCTCCACTCCCAGTCTAATCCCCCTCTCCACACCCAGTTTAATCCCCTCTCCACTCCCAGTCTAATCCCCTCTCCTCTCCCAGTCTAATCCCCTCTCCACTCCCAGTCTAATCCCCCTCTCCACACCCAGTCTAATCCCCTCTCCACACCCAGTCTAATCCCCCTCTCCACACCCAGTCTAATCCCCTCTCCACTCCCAGTCTAATCCCCTCTCCCAGTCTAATCCCCTCTCCACACCCAGTCTAATCCCCCCTCCACACCCAGTCTAATCCCCTCCCCGCTTCCAGTCTAATCCCCTCTCCACTCCCAGTCTAATCCCCTCTCCACTCCCAGTCTAATCCCCTCTGCACTCCCAGTCTAATCCCCCTCTCCACACCCAGTCTAATCCCCCTCTCCACACCCAGTCTAATCCCCTCTCCACACCCAATCTAATCCCCTCTCCACTCCCAGTCTAATCCCCTCTCCTCTCCCAGTCTAATCCCCTCTCCACACCCAGTCTAATCCCCCCTCCACACCCAGCCTAATCCCCTCCCCGCTCCCAGTCTAATCCCCTCTCCACTCCCAGTCCAATCCCCTCTCCACTCCCAGTCCAATCCCCTCTCCACTCCCAGTCTAATCCCCTCTCCACACCCAGTCAAATCCCCTCTCCACTCCCAGTCTAATTCCCTCTCCACACCCAGTCTAATCCCCTCTCCTCTCCCAGTCTAATCCCCTCTCCACACCCAGTCTAATCCCCTCTCCACTCCGATTCTAATCCCCTCTCCACTCACAGTCTAATCCCCTCTCCACACCCAGTCTAATCCCCTCTCCACTCCCAGTCTAATCCCCTCTCCACACCGTCTAATCCCCTCTCCACACCCAGTCTAATCCGCTCTCCACACCCAGTCTAATCCCCTCTCCACTCTCAGTCTAATCCCCTCTCCACTCCCAGTCTAATCCCCTCTCCGCTCCCAGTCTAATCCCCTCTCCGCTCCCAGTCTAATCCCCTCTCCGCTCCCAGTCTAATCCCCTCTCCACACCCAGTCTAATCCACTCCCAGTCTAATCCCCTCTCCACTCCCAGTCTAATCCCCCTCTCCACACCCAGTCTAATCCCCCCTCCGCTCCCAGTCTAATCCCCTCTCCGCTCCCAGTCTAATCCCCCTCTCCGCTCCCAGTCTAATCCCCTCTCCACACCCAGTCTAATCCCCCTCTCCACTCCCAGTCTAATCCCCTCTCCGCTCCCAGTCTAATCCCCTCTCCGCTCCCAGTCTAATCACCTCTCCGCTCCTAGTCTAATCCCCTCTCCACACCCAGTCTAATCCACTCCCAGTCTAATCCCCTCTCCACTCCCAGTCTAATCCCCTCTCCGCTCCCAGTCTAATCCCCCTCTCCGCTCCCAGTCTAATCCCCTCTCCACACCCAGCCTAATCCCCCTCTCCACTCCCAGTCTAATCCCCTCTCCACACCCAGTCTAATCCCCCCTCCGCTCCCAGTCTAATCCCCTCTCCGCTCCCAGTCTAATCCCCCTCTCCGCTCCCAGTCTAATCCCCTCTCCACACCCAGTCTAATCCCCCTCTCTACTCCCAGTCTAATCCCCTCTCCACACCCAGTCTAATCCCCCCTCCGCTCCCAGTCTAATCCCCCTCTCCGCTCCCAGTCTAATCCCATCTCCGATCCCAGTCTAATCCCCTCTCCGCTCCCAGTCTCATCCCCTCTCCGCTCCCAGTCTAATCACCTCTCCACTCCCAGTCCAATCCCCTTCTCCGCACGGTGGCTAATCCCGCTCTTCTCCCAGTCTAATCCCCCCTCCGCTCTCCGTCTAATCCCTCCTCCGATCCCAGTCTAATCCCCCCTCCGCTCCCAGTCTAATCCCCTCTCCACTCCCAGTCTAATCCCCCCTCCGCTCCCAGCATAATCCCCTCCCCACTCCCAGTCTAATACCCTCTCTACTCCCAGTCTAATCCCCTCTCCACTCCCAGTCTAATCCCCTCTCCACTCCTAGTCTAATCCCCTCTCTACTCCCAGTCTAATCCCCTCTCCACACCCAGTCTAATCCCCTCTCCACTCCCAGTCTAATCCCCTCTCCACACCCAGTCTAATCCCCTCTCCACACCCAGTCTAATCCCCTCTCCACACCCAGTCTAATCCCCTCTCCACACCCAGTCTAATCCCCTCTCCACACCCAGTCTAATACCCTCTCCACTCCCAGTCTAATCCCCTCTACACACCCAGTCTAATCCCCTCGCCGCACCCAGTCTAATCTCCTCTCCACTCCCTGTCTAATCCCCTCTCCACACCCAGTCAAATCCCCTCTCCACTCCCAGTCTAATCCCCTCTCCACACCCAGTCTAATCCCCTCTCCTCTCCCAGTCTAATCCCCTCTCCACACCCAGTCTAATCCCCTCTCCACTCCGATTCTAATCCCCTCTCCACTCACAGTCTAATCCCCTCTCCACACCCAGTCTAATCCCCTCTCCACACCCAGTCTCATCCGCTCTCCACACCCAGTCTAATCCCCTCTCCACTCTCAGTCTAATCCCCTCTCCACTCCCAGTCTAATCCCCTCTCCGCTCCCAGTCTAATCCCCTCTCCGCTCCCAGTCTAATCCCCTCTCCGCTCCTAGTCTAATCCCCTCTCCACACCCAGTCTAATCCACTCCCAGTCTAATCCCCTCTCCACTCCCAGTCTAATCCCCCTCTCCGCTCCCAGTCTAATCCCCTCTCCACACCCAGTCTAATCCCCCTCTCCACTCCCAGTCTAATCCCCTCTCCACACCCAGTCTAATCCCCTCTCCACTCCCAGTCTAATCCCCTCTCCACACCCAGTCTAATCCCCTCTCCACTCCCAGTCTAATCCCCTCTCCACTCCCAGTCTAATCCCCCTCTCCACTCCCAGTCTAATCCCCTCTCCACCCAGTCTAATCCCCTCTCCACTCCCAGTCTAATCCCCTCGCCACACCCAGTCTAATCCCCTCTCCACTCCCAGTCTAATCCCCTCTCCACACCCAGTCTAATCCCCTCTCCACTCCCAGTCTAATCCCCTCTCCGCTCCCAGTCTAATCCCCCTCTCCGCTCCCAGTCTAATCCCCTCTCCACACCCAGTCTAATCCCCCTCTCCACTCTCAGTCTAATCCCCTCACCACCCAGTCTAATCCCCCCTCCGCTCCCAGTCTAATCCCCCTCTCCGCCCCCAGTCTAATCCCATCTCCGATCCCAGTCTAATCCCCTCTCCGCTCCCAGTCTCATCCCCTCTCCGCTCCCAGTCTAATCACCTCTCCACTCCCAGTCTAATCCCCTTCTCCGCACGGTGGCTAATCCCGCTCCGCTCCCAGTGTAATCCCCCCTCCGCTCTCCGTCTAATCTCTCCTCCGATCCCAGTCTAATCCCCCCTCCGCTCCCAGTCTAATCCCCTCTCCACTCCCAGTCTAATCCCCCCTCCGCTCCCAGCATAATCCCCTCCCCACTCCCAGTCTAATCCCCTCTCCACTCCCAGTCTAATCCCCTCTCCACTCCTCGTCTCATCCCCTCTCTACTCCCAGTCTAATCCCCTCTCCACACCCAGTCTAATCCCCCTCTCCACTCCCAGTCTAATCCCCTCTCCACACCCAGTCTAATCCCCCCTCCGCTCCCAGTCTAATCCCCTCTCCGCTCCCAGTCTAATCCCCCTCTCCGCTCCCAGTCTAATCCCCTCTCCACACCCAGTCTAATCCCCCTCTCCACTCCCAGTCTAATCCCCTCTCCACACCCAGTCTAATCCCCCCTCCGCTCCCAGTCTAATCCCCCTCTCCGCTCCCAGTCTAATCCCATCTCCGATCCCAGTCTAATCCCCTCTCCGCTCCCAGTCTCATCCCCTCTCCGCTCCCAGTCTAATCACCGCTCCACTCCCACTCTAATCCCCTTCTCCGCACAGTGGCTAATCCCGCTCCGCTCCCAATCTAATCCCCCCTCCGCTCTCCGTCTAATCCCTCCTCCGATCCCAGTCTAATCCCCCCTCCGCTCCCAGTCTAATCCCCTCTCCACTCCCAGTCTAATCCCCCCTCCGCTCCCAGCATAATCCCCTCCCCACTCCCAGTCTAATACCCTCTCTACTCCCAGTCTAATCCCCTCTCCACTCCCAGTCTAATCCCCTCTGCACTCCTAGTCTAATCCCCTCTCTACTCCCAGTCTAATCCCCTCTCCACACCCAGTCTAATCCCCTCTCCACTCCCAGTCTAATCCCCTCTCCGCTCCCAGTCTAATCCCCTCTTCGCTCCCAGTCTAATCCTCTCTCCGCTCCCAGTCTAATCCCCTCTCCACACCCAGTCTAATCCCCTCTCCACTCCCAGTCTAATCCCCTCTCCACACCCAGTCTAATCCCCTCTCCACACCCAGTCTAATCCCCTCTCCACACCCAGTCTAATCCCCTCTCCACACCCAGTCTAATCCCCTCTCCACACCCAGTCTAATCCCCTCTCCACTCCCAGCATAATCCCCTCCCCACTCCCAGTCTAATACCCTGTCTACTCCCAGTCTAATCCCCTCTCCACTCCCAGTCTAATCCCCTCTCCACTCCTAGTCTAATCCCCTCTCTACTCCCAGTCTAATCCCCTCTCCACACCAAGTCTAATCCCCTCTCCACTCCCAGTCTAATCCCCTCTCCGCTCCCAGTCTAATCCCCTCTTCGCTCCCAGTCTAATCCTCTCTCCGCTCCCAGTCTAATCCCCTCTCCACACCCAGTCTAATCCCCTCTCCACTCCCAGTCTAATCCCCTCTCCACACCCAGTCTAATCCCCTCTCCACACCCAGTCTAATCCCCTCTCCACACCCAGTCTAATCCCCTCTCCACACCCAGTCTAATCCCCTCTCCACACCCAGTCTAATCCCCTCTCCACTCCCAGTCTAATCCCCTCTACACACCCAGTCTAATCCCCTCGCCGCACCCAGTCTAATCTCCTCTCCACTCCCAGTCCAGTCCCCTCTCCACTCCCAGTCTAATCCCCTCTCCACTCCCAGTCTAATCCCCCTTTCCACTCGCAGTCTAACCCCCTCTCCACTCCCAGTCTAATCCCCTCTCCGCTCCCAGTCTAATCCCCTCTCCACACCCAGTCTAATCCCCTCTCCACACCCAGTCTAATCCCCTCTCCACTCCCAGTCTAATCCCCCTCTCCACACCCAGTCTAATCCCCTCTCCACTCCCAGTCTAATCCCCTCTCCTCTCCCAGTCTAATCCCCTCTCCACTCCCAGTCTAATCCCCCTCTCCACACCCAGTCTAATCCCCTCTCCACACCCAGTCTAATCCGCTCTCCATACCCAGTCTAATCCCCCTCTCCACACCCAGTCTAATCCCCTCTCCACTCCCAGTCTAATCCCCTCTCCTCTCCCAGTCTAATCCCCTCTCCACACCCAGTCTAATCCCCCCTCCACACCCAGTCTAATCCCCTCCCCGCTCCCAGTCTAATCCCCTCTCCACTCCCAGTCTAATCCCCTCTCCACTCCCAGTCTAATCCCCTCTCCACTCCCAGTCTAATCCCCTCTGCACTCCCAGTCTAATCCCCCTCTCCACACCCAGTCTAATCCCCTCTCCACACCCAATCTAATGCCCTCTCCACTCCCAGTCTAATCCCCTCTCCTCTCCCAGTCTAATCCCCTCTCCACACCCAGTCTAATCCCCCCTCCACACCCAGTCTAATCCCCTCCCCGCTCCCAGTCTAATCCCCTCCCCGCTCCCAGTCTAATCCCCTCTCCACTCCCAGTCTAATCCCCTCTCCACTCCCAGTCCAATCCCCTCTCCACTCCCAGTCTAATCCCCTCTCCACACCCAGTCAAATCCCCTCTCCACTCCCAGTCTAATCCCCTCTCCACACCCAGTCTAATCCCCTCTCCTCTCCCAGTCTAATCCCCTCTCCACACCCAGTCTAATCCCCTCTCCACTCCGATTCTAATCCCCTCTCCACTCACAGTCTAATCCCCTCTCCACACCCAGTCTAATCCCCTCTCCACTCCCAGTCTAATCCCCTCTCCACACCGTCTAATCCCCTCTCCACACCCAGTCTAATCCGCTCTCCACACCCAGTCTAATCCCCTCTCCACTCTCAGTCTAATCCCCTCTCCGCTCCCAGTCTAATCCCCTCTCCGCTCCCAGTCTAATCCCCTCTCCGCTCCCAGTCTAATCCCCTCTCCGCTCCTAGTCTAATCCCCTCTCCACACCCAGTCTAATCCACTCCCAGTCTAATCCCCTCTCCACTCCCAGTCTAATCCCCCTCTCCGCTCCCAGTCTCATCCCCTCTCCACACCCAGTCTAATCCCCCTCTCCACTCCCAGTCTAATCCCCTCTCCACACCCAGTCTAATCCCCCCTCCGCTCCCAGTCTAATCCCCTCTCCGCTCCCAGTCTAATCCCCCTCTCCGCTCCCAGTCTCATCCCCTCTCCACACCCAGTCTAATCCCCCTCACCACTCCCAGTCTAATCCCCTCTCCACCCAGTCTAATCCCCCCTCCGCTCCCAGTCTAATCCCCTCTCCGCTCCCAGTCTCATCCCCTCTCCGCTCCCAGTCTAATCACCTCTCCACTCCCAGTCTAATCCCCTTCTCCGCACGGTGGCTAATCCCGCTCCACTCCCAGTCTAATCCCCTCTCCACTCCTAGTCTAATCCCCTCTCTACTCCCAGTCTAATCCCCTCTCCACACCCAGTCTAATCCCCTCTCCACTCCCAGTCTAATCCCCTCTCCGCTCCCAGTCTAATCCCCTCTTCGCTCCCAGTCTAATCCTCTCTCCGCTCCCAGTCTAATCCCCTCTCCACACCCAGTCTAATCCCCTCTCCACTCCCAGTCTAATCCCCTCTCCACACCCAGTCTAATCCCCTCTCCACACCCAGTCTAATCCCCTCTCCACACCCAGTCTAATCCCCTCTCCACACCCAGTCTAATCCACTCTCCACACCCAGTCTAATCCCCTCTCCACTCCCAGTCTAATCCCCTCTACACACCCAGTCTAATCCCCTCGCCGCACCCAGTCTAATCTCCTCTCCACTCCCAGTCCAGTCCCCTCTCCACTCCCAGTCTAATCCCCTCTCCACTCCCAGTCTAATCCCCCTTTCCACTCGCAGTCTAACCCCCTCTCCACTCCCAGTCTAATCCCCTCTCCGCTCCCAGTCTAATCCCCTCTCCACACCCAGTCTAATCCCCTCTCCACACCCAGTCTAATCCCCTCTCCACTCCCAGTCTAATCCCCCTCTCCACACCCAGTCTAATCCCCTCTCCACTCCGAGTCTAATCCCCTCTCCTCTCCCAGTCTAATCCCCTCTCCACTCCCAGTCTAATCCCCCTCTCCACACCCAGTCTAATCCCCTCTCCACACCCAGTCTAATCCGCTCTCCATACCCAGTCTAATCCCCCTCTCCACACCCAGTCTAATCCCCTCTCCATTCCCAGTCTAATCCCCTCTCCATTCCCAGTCTAATCCCCTCTCCTCTCCCAGTCTAATCCCCTCTCCACACCCAGTCTAATCCCCCCTCCACACCCAGTCTAATCCCCTCCCCGCTCCCAGTCTAATCCCCTCTCCACACCCAGTCTAATCCCCCCTCCACACCCAGTCTAATCCCCTCCCCGCTCCCAGTCTAATCCCCTCTCCACTCCCAGTCTAATCCCCTCTCCACTCCCAGTCCAATCCCCTCTCCACTCCCAGTCTAATCCCCTCTCCACACCCAGTCAAATCCCCTCTCCACTCCCAGTCTAATCCCCTCTCCACACCCAGTCTAATCCCCTCTCCTCTCCCAGTCTAATCCCCTCTCCACACCCAGTCTAATCCCCTCTCCACTCCGATTCTAATCCCCTCTCCACACCCAGTCTAATCCGCTCTCCACACCCAGTCTAATCCCCTCTCCACTCTCAGTCTAATCCCCTCTCCACTCCCAGTCTAATCCCCTCTCCGCTCCCAGTCTAATCCCCTCTCCGCTCCCAGTCTAATCCCCTCTCCGCTCCTAGTCTAATCCCCTCTCCACACCCAGTCTAATCCACTCCCAGTCTAATCCCCTCTCCACTCCCAGTCTAATCCCCCTCTCCGCTCCCAGTCTCATCCCCTCTCCACACCCAGTCTAATCCCCCTCTCCACTCCCAGTCTAATCCCCTCTCCACACCCAGTCTAATCCCCCCTCCGCTCCCAGTCTAATCCCCTCTCCGCTCCCAGTCTAATCCCCCTCTCCGCTCCCAGTCTAATCCCCTCTCCACACCCAGTCTAATCCCCCTCACCACTCCCAGTCTAATCCCCTCTCCACCCAGTCTAATCCCCCCTCCGCTCCCAGTCTAATCCCCCTCTCCGCTCCCAGTCTAATCCCATCTCCGATCCCAGTCTAATCCCCTCTCCGCTCCCAGTCTCATCCCCTCTCCGCTCCCAGTCTAATCACCTCTCCACTCCCAGTCTAATCCCCTTCTCCGCACGGTGGCTAATCCCGCTCCGCTCCCAGTGTAATCCCCCCTCCGCTCTCCGTCTAATCCCTCCTCCGATCCCAGTCTAATCCCCCCTCCGCTCCCAGTCTAATCCCCTCTCCACTCCCAGTCTAATCCCCCCTCCGCTCCCAGCATAACCCCCTCCCCACTCCCAGTCTAATACCCTCTCTACTCCCAGTCTAATCCCCTCTCCACTCCCAGTCTAATCCCCTCTCCACTCCTAGTCTAATCCCCTCTCTACTCCCAGTCTAATCCCCTCTCCACACCCAGACTAATCCCCTCTCCACTCCCAGTCTAATCCCCTCTCCGCTCCCAGTCTAATCCCCTCTTCGCTCCCAGTCTAATCCTCTCTCCACACCCAGTCTAATCCCCTCTCCACACCCAGTCTAATCCCCTCTCCACACCCAGTCTAATCCCCTCTCCACACCCAGTCTAATCCCCTCTCCACTCTCAGTCTAATCCCCTCTCCACTCCCAGTCTAATCCCCTCTCCACACCCAGTCTAATCCCCTCTCCACACCCAGTCTAATCCGCTCTCCACACCCAGTCTAATCCCCTCTCCACACCCAGTCTAATCCCCTCTCCACACCCAGTCTAATCCCCTCTCCACTCCCAGTCTAATCCCCTCTACACACCCAGTCTAATCCCCTCGCCGCACCCAGTCTAATCTCCTCTCCACTCCCAGTCCAGTCCCCTCTCCACTCCCAGTCTAATCCCCTCTCCACTCCCAGTCTAATCCCCTCTCCACTCCCAGTCTAATCCCCTCTCCGCTCCCAGTCTAATCCCCTCTCCGCTCCCAGTCTAATCCCCTCTCCGCTCCTAGTCTAATCCCCTCTCCACACCCAGTCTAATCCACCCAGTCTAATCCCCTCTCCACTCCCAGTCTAATCCCCCTCTCCGCTCCCAGTCTAATCCCCTCTCCACACCCAGTCTAATCCCCCTCTCCACTCCCAGTCTAATCCCCTCTCCACACCCAGTCTAATCCCCCCTCCGCTCCCAGTCTAATCCCCTCTCCGCTCCCAGTCTAATCCCCCTCTCCGCTCCCAGTCTAATCCCCTCTCCACACCCAGTCTAATCCCCCTCACCACTCCCAGTCTAATCCCCTCTCCACCCAGTCTAATCCCCCCTCCGCTCCCAGTCTAATCCCCCTCTCCGCTCCCAGTCTAATCCCATCTCCGATCCCAGTCTAATCCCCTCTCCGCTCCCAGTCTCATCCCCTCTCCGCTCCCAGTCTAATCACCTCTCCACTCCCAGTCTAATCCCCTTCTCCGCACGGTGGCTAATCCCGCTCCGCTCCCAGTGTAATCCCCCCTCCGCTCTCCGTCTAATCCCTCCTCCGATCCCAGTCTAATCCCCCCTCCGCTCCCAGTCTAATCCCCTCTCCACTCCCAGTCTAATTCCCCCTCCGCTCCCAGCATAACCCCCTCCCCACTCCCAGTCTAATACCCTCTCTACTCCCAGTCTAATCCCCTCTCCACTCCCAGTCTAATCCCCTCTCCACTCCTAGTCTAATCCCCTCTCTACTCCCAGTCTAATCCCCTCTCCACACCCAGACTAATCCCCTCTCCACTCCCAGTCTAATCCCCTCTCGGCTCCCAGTCTAATCCCCTTTTCGCTCCCAGTCTAATCCTCTCTCCACACCCAGTCTAATCCCCTCTCCACACCCAGTCTAATCCCCTCTCCACACCCAGTCTAATCCCCTCTCCACACCCAGTCTAATCCCCTCTCCACTCTCAGTCTAATCCCCTCTCCACTCCCAGTCTAATCCCCTCTCCACACCCAGTCTAATCCCCTCTCCACACCCAGTCTAATCCCCTCTCCACACCCAGTCTAATCCCCTCTCCACACCCAGTCTAATCCCCTCTCCACACGCAGTCTAATCCCCTCTCCACTCCCAGTCTAATCCCCTCTACACACCCAGTCTAATCCCCTCGCCGCACCCAGTCTAATCTCCTCTCCACTCCCAGTCCAGTCCCCTCTCCACTCCCAGTCTAATCCCCTCTCCACTCCCAGTCTAATCCCCCTCTCCACTCGCAGTCTAACCCCCTCTCCACTCCCAGTCTAATCCCCTCTCCGCTCCCAGTCTAATCCCCTCTCCACACCCAGTCTAATCCCCTCTCCACACCCAGTCTAATCCCCTCTCCACTCCCAGTCTAATCCCCCTCTCCACACCCAGTCTAATCCCCTCTCCACTCCCAGTCTAATCCCCTCTCCTCTCCCAGTCTAATCCCCTCTCCACTCCCAGTCTAATCCCCCTCTCCACACCCAGTCTAATCCCCTCTCCACACCCAGTCTAATCCCCTCTCCATACCCAGTCTAATCCCCCTCTCCACACCCAGTCTAATCCCCTCTCCACTCCCAGTCTAATCCCCTCTCCTCTCCCAGTCTAATCCCCTCTCCACACCCAGTCTAATCCCCCCTCCACACCCAGTCTAATCCCCTCCCCGCTCCCAGTCTAATCCCCTCTCCACTCCCAGTCTAATCCCCTCTCCACTCCCAGTCTAATCCCCTCTGCACTCCCAGTCTAATCCCCCTCTCCACACCCAGTCTAATCCCCTCTCCACACCCAATCTAATCCCCTCTCCACTCCCAGTCTAATCCCCTCTCCTCTCCCAGTCTAATCCCCTCTCCACACCCAGTCTAATCCCCCCTCCACACCCAGTCTAATCCCCTCCCCGCTCCCAGTCTAATCCCCTCTCCACTCCCAGTCTAATCCCCTCTCCACTCCCAGTCCAATCCCCTCTCCACTCCCAGTCTAATCCCCTCTCCACACCCAGTCAAATCCCCTCTCCACTCCCAGTCTAATCCCCTCTCCACACCCAGTCTAATCCCCTCTCCTCTCCCAGTCTAATCCCCTCTCCACACCCAGTCTAATCCCCTCTCCACTCCGATTCTAATCCCCTCTCCACTCACAGTCTAATCCCCTCTCCACACCCAGTCTAATCCCCTCTCCACTCCCAGTCTAATCCCCTCTCCACACCGTCTAATCCCCTCTCCACACCCAGTCTAATCCGCTCTCCACACCCAGTCTAATCCCCTCTCCACTCTCAGTCTAATCCCCTCTCCACTCCCAGTCTAATCCCCTCTCCACTCCCAGTCTAATCCCCTCTCCGCTCCCAGTCTAATCCCCTCTCCGCTCCTAGTCTAATCCCCTCTCCAGACCCAGTCTAATCCACTCCCAGTCTAATCCCCTCTCCACTCCCAGTCTAATCCCCCTCTCCGCTCCCAGTCTAATCCCCTCTCCACACCCAGTCTAATCCCCCTCTCCACTCCCAGTCTAATCCCCTCTCCACACCCAGTCTAATCCCCCCTCCGCTCCCAGTCTAATCCCCTCTCCGCTCCCAGTCTAATCCCCCTCTCCGCTCCCAGTCTAATCCCCTCTCCACACCCAGTCTAATCCCCCTCACCACTCCCAGTCTAATCCCCTCTCCACCCAGTCTAATCCCCCCTCCGCTCCCAGTCTAATCCCCCTCTCCGCTCCCAGTCTAATCCCATCTCCGATCACAGTCTAATCCCCTCTCCGCTCCCAGTCTCATCCCCTCTCCGCTCCCAGTCTAATCACCTCTCCACTCCCAGTCTAATCCCCTTCTCCGCACGGTGGCTAATCCCGCTCCGCTCCCAGTGTAATCACCCCTCCGCTCTCCGTCTAATCCCTCCTCCGATCCCAGTCTATTCCCCCCTCCGCTCCCAGTCTAATCCCCTCTCCACTCCCAGTCTAATCCCCCCTCCGCTCCCAGCATAACCCCCTCCCCACTCCCAGTCTAATACCCTCTCTACTCCCAGTCTAATCCCCTCTCCACTCCCAGTCTAATCCCCTCTCCACTCCTAGTCTAATCCCCTCTCTACTCCCAGTCTAATCCCCTCTCCACACCCAGACTAATCCCCTCTCCACTCCCAGTCTAATCCCCTCTCCGCTCCCAGTCTAATCCCCTCTTCGCTCCCAGTCTAATCCTCTCTCCGCTCCCAGTCTAATCCCCTCCCCACACCCAGTCTAATCCCCTCTCCTCTCCCAGTCTAATCCCCTCTCCACACCCAGTCTAATCCCCTCTCCACTCCGATTCTAATCCCCTCTCCACTCACAGTCTAATCCCCTCTCCACACCCAGTCTAATCCACTCTCCACTCCCAGTCTAATCCCCTCTCCACACCGTCTAATCCCCTCTCCACACCCAGTCTAATCCGCTCTCCACACCCAGTCTAATCCCCTCTCCACTCCCAGTCTAATCCCCTCTCCACTCCCAGTCTAATCCCCTCTCCGCTCCCAGTCTAATCCCCTCTCCGCTCCCAGTCTAATCCCCTCTCCGCTCCTAGTCTAATCCCCTCTCCACACCCAGTCTAATCCACTCCCAGTCTAATCCCCTCTCCACTCCCAGTCTAATCCCCTCTCCGCTCCCAGTCTAATCCCCTCTCCGCTCCCAGTCTAATCCCCTCTCCACACCCAGTCTAATCCCCCTCTCCACTCCCAGTCTAATCCCCTCTCCACACCCAGTCTAATCCCCCCTCCGCTCCCAGTCTAATCCCCTCTCCGCTCCCAGTCTAATCCCCCTCTCCGCTCCCAGTCTAATCCCCTCTCCACACCCAGTCTAATCCCCCTCTCCACTCCCAGTCTAATCCCCTCTCCACACCCAGTCTAATCCCCCCTCCGCTCCCAGTCTAATCCCCCTCTCCGCTCCCAGTCTAATCCCATCTCCGCTCCCAGTCTCATCCCCTCTCCGCTCCCAGTCTCATCCCCTCTCCGCTCCCAGTCTAATCACCTCTCCACTCCCAGTCTAATCCCCTTCTCCGCACGGTGGCTAATCCCGCTCCGCTCCCAATCTAATCCCCCCTCCGCTCTCCGTCTAATCCCTCCTCCGATCCCAGTCTAATCCCCCCTCCGCTCCCAGTCTAATCCCCTCTCCACACCCAGTCTAATCCCCCTCTCCACTCCCAGTCTAATCCCCTCTCCACTCCCAGTCTAATCCCCCCTCCGCTCCCAGTCTAATCCCCCTCTCCGCTCCCAGTCTAATCCCATCTCCGATCCCAGTCTAATCCCCTCTCCGCTCCCAGTCTCATCCCCTCTCCGCTCCCAGTCTAATCACCTCTCCACTCCCAGTCTAATCCCCTTCTCCGCACGGTGGCTAATCCCGCTCCGCTCCCAATCTAATCCCCCCTCCGCTCTCCGTCTAATCCCTCCTCCGATCCCAGTCTAATCCCCCCTCCGCTCCCAGTCTAATCCCCTCTCCACTCCCAGTCTAATCCCCCCTCCGCTCCCAGCATAATCCCCTCCCCACTCCCAGTCTAATACCCTCTCTACTCCCAGTCTAATCCCCTCTCCACTCCCAGTCTAATCCCCTCTCCACTCCTAGTCTAATCCCCTCTCTACTCCCAGTCTAATCACCTCTCCACACCCAGTCTAATCCCCTCCCCACACCCAGTCTAATCCCCTCCCCACACCCAGTCTAATGCTCTCTCCACACCCAGTCTAATCCCCCTCCCCATTCCCAGTCTAATCCTCTCTCCACTCCCAGTCTAATCCCCTCTCCACTCCCAGTCTAATCCCCTCTCCACACCCAGTCTAATTCCCTCTCCACACCCAGTCTAATCCCCTCTCCACACACAGTCTAATCCCCTCTCCACACCCAGTCTAATCCCCTCTCCACACCCAGTCTAATCCCCTCTCCACTCCCAGTCTAATCCCCTCTACACACCCAGTCTAATCCCCTCTCCGCACCCAGTCTAATCTCCTCTCCACTCCCAGTCCAGTCCCCTCTCGACTGCCAGTCTAATCCCCTCTCCACTCCCAGTCCAATCCCCTCTCCACTCCCAGTCTAATCCCCCTCTCCTCTCCCAGTCTAATCCCCTCTCCTCTCCCAGTCTAATCCCCTCTCCACTCCCAGTCCAATCCCCCTCTCTACACCCAGTCTAATCCCCTCTCCACACCCAGTCTAATCCCCCTCTCCACACCCAGTCTAATCCCCTCTCCACTCCCAGTCTAATACCCTCTCCTCTCCCAGTCTAATCCCCTCTCCACACCCAGTCTAATCCCCCCTCCACACCCAGTCTAATCCCCTCCCCGCTCCCAGTCTAATCCCCTCTCCACTCCCAGTCTAATCCCCTCTCCACTCCGTCTAATCCCCTCTCCACACCCAGTCTAATCCCCTCTCCACTCCCAGTCTAATCCCCCTCTCCACACCCAGTCTAATCCCCTCTCCACTCCCAGTCTAATCCTCTCTCCTCTCCCAGTCTAATCCCCTCTCCACTCCCAGTCTAATCCCCTCTCCACTCCCAGTCTAATCCCCTCTCCTCTCCCAGTCTAATCCCCTCTCCACTCCCAGTCTAATCCCCCTCTCTACACCCAGTCTAATCCCCTCTCCACACCCAGACTAATCCCCTCTCCATACCCAGTCTAATCCCCCTCTCCACACCCAGTCTAATCCCCTCTCCACTCCCAGTCTAATACCCTCTCCTCTCCCAGTCTAATCCCCTCTCCACACCCAGTCTAATCCCCCCTCCACACCCAGTCTAATCCCCTCCCCGCTCCCAGTCTAATCCCCTCTCCACTCCCAGTCTAATCCCCTCTCCACTCCCAGTCTAATCCCCTCTCCACTCCCAGTCTAATCCCCTCTGCACTCCCAGTCTAATCCCCTCTCCACACCCAGTCAAATCCCCTCTCCACTCCGTCTAATCCCCTCTCCACACCCAGTCTAATCCCCTCTCCACTCCCAGTCTAATCCCCCTCTCCACATTCAGTCTAATCCCCTCTCCACTCCCAGTCTAATCCTCTCTCCTCTCCCAGTCTAATCCCCTCTCCACACCCAGTCTAATCCCCCCTCCACACCCAGTCTAATCCCCTCCCCGCTCCCAGTCTAATCCCCTCTCCACTCCCAGTCTAATCCCCTCTCCACTCCCAGTCTAATCCCCTCTCCACTCCCAGTCTAATCCCCTCTCCACACCCAGTCAAATCCCCTCTCCACTCCCAGTCTAATCCCCTCTCCACACCCAGTCTAATCCCCTCTCCTCTCCCAGTCTAATCCCCTCTCCACACCCAGTCTAATCCCCTCTCCATATCCAGTCTAATCCCCCTCTCCACACCCAGTCTAATCCCCTCTCCACACCCAGTCTAATCCCCTCTCCACTCCCAGTCTAATCCCCTCTCCACACCCAGTCAAATCCCCTCTCCACTCCCAGTCTAATCCCCTCTCCACACCCAGTCTAATCCCCTCTCCTCTCCCAGTCTAATCCCCTCTCCACACCCAGTCTAATCCCCTCTCCATACCCAGTCTAATCCCCCTCTCCACACCCAGTCTAATCCCCTCTCCACACCCAGTCTAATGCCCTCTCCACACCCAGTCTAATCTCCTCTCCACTCCCAGTCTAATACCCTCTACACACCCAGTCTAATCCCCTCTCCACTCCTAGTCTGATCCCCTCTCCACACCCAATCTATTTCCCCTCTCCACTCCCAGTCTAATCCCCTCTCCACTCCCAGTCTAATCCCCTCTCCACTCCCAGTCTAATCCCCTCTCCTCTCCCAGTCTAATCCCCTCTCCACACCCAGTCTAATCCCCCCTCCACACCCAGTCTAATCCCCTCTCCACACCCAGTCTAATCCCCTTTCCACTCCCAGTCTAATCCCCCTCTCCACACCCAGTCTAATCCCCTCTCCACTCCCAGTCTAATCCCATCTCCTCTCCCAGTCTAATCCCCTCTCCACTCCCAGTCTAATCCCCCTCTCCACACCCAGTCTAATCCCCTCTCCACACCCAGTCTAATCCCCTCTCCACACCCAATCTAATCCCCTCTCCACTCCCAGTCTAATCCCCTCTCCTCTCCCAGTCTAATCCCCTCTCCACACCCAGTCTAATCCCCCCTCCACACCCAGTCTAATCCCCTCCCCGCTCCCAGTCTAATCCCCTCTCCACTCCCAGTCTAATCCCCTCTCCACTCCCAGTCTAATCCCCTCTCCACTCCCAGTCTAATCCCCTCTCCACAGCCAGTCAAATCCCCTCTCCACTCCCAGTCTAATCCCCTCTCCACACCCAGTCTAATCCCCTCTCCTCTCCCAGTCTAATCCCCTCTCCACACCCAGTCTAATCCCCTCTCCACTCCGATTCTAATCCCCTCTCCACTCACAGTCTAATCCCCTCTCCAAACCCAGTCTAATCCCCTCTCCAGTCCCAGTCTAATCCCCTCCCCACTCCCAGTCTAATCCCCTCTCCACACCCAGTCTAATCCCCTCTCCGCTCCCAGTCTAATCCCCTCTCCACTCCCAGTCTAATCCCCTCTCCACACCCACTCTAATCCCCTCTCCACTCCCAGTCTAATCCCCTCTCCACTCCCAGTCTAATCCCATCTCCACACCCAGTCTAATCCCCTCTCCACTCCCAGTCTAATCCCCTCTCCACACCCAGTCTATTCCCCTCTCCGCTCCTAGTCTATTCCCCTCTCCACACCCAGTCTAATCCCCTCTCCGCTCCCAGTCTAATCCCCTCTCCAGTCCCAGTCTAATCCCCTCTCCACTCCCAGTCTAATCCCCTCTCCACACCCAGTCTAATCCCCTCTCCGCTCCCAGTCTAATCCCCTCTCCGCTCCCAGTCTAATCCCCTCTCCACACCGTCTAATCCCCTCTCCGCTCCCAGTCTAATCCCCTCTCCACACCCAGTCTAATCCCCTTTCCACTCCCAGTCTAATCCCCTCTCTACACCCAGTCTAATCCCCTCTCCACTCCCAGTCAAATACCCTCTCCACTCCCAGTCAAATCCCCTCTCCACTCCCAGTCTAATCCCCTCTCCACACCCAGTCTAATCCCCTCTCCACACCCAGTCTAATCCCCTCTCCACTCCCAGTCTAATCCCCTCTCCACTCCCAGTCTAATCCCCTCTCCACTCCCAGTCTAATCCCCTCTCCACTCCCAGTCTAATCCCCTCTCCACTCCCAGTCTAATCCCCTCTCCACTCCCAGTCTAATCCCCTCTCCAGACCCAGTCTAATCCCCTCTCCACACCCAGTCTAATCCCCCTCTCCACACCCAGTCTAATCCCCTCTCCGCACCCAGTCTAATCCCCTCCCCGCTCCCAGTCTAATCCCCTCCCCGCTCGCAGTCTAATCCCCTCTCCGCTCCCAGTCTAATCCCCTCTCCGCTCCCAGTCTAATCCCCTCTCCACTCCCAGTCTAATCCCCTCTCCACTCCCAGTCTAATCCCCTCTCCACTCCCAGTCTAATCCCCTCTCCACGCCCAGTCTAATCCCATCTCCACTCCCAGTCTAATCCCCTCTCCACACCCAGTCTAATCCCCTCTCCACACCCAGTCGAATCTCCTCTCCACACCCAGTCGAATCCCCTCTCCACACCCAGTCTAATTCCCTCTCCACTCCCAGTCTAATCCCCTCTCCACTCCCAGTCTAATCCCCTCTCCGCACCCAGTCTAATCCCCTCTCCACACCCAGTCTAATCCCCTCTCCACTCCCAGTCTAATCCCCTCTCCGCTTCCAGTCTAATCCCCTCTCCACTCCCAGTCTAATCCCCTCTCCACTCCCAGTCTAATCCCCTCTCCACTCCCAGTCTAATCTCCTCTCCACTCCCAGTCTAATCCCCTCTCCACTCCCAGTCTAATCCCCTCTCTACTCCCAGTCTAATCCCCTCTCCACTCCCAGTCTAATCCCCTCTCCACTCCCAGTCTAATCCCCTCTCCACTCCCAGTCTAATCCCCTCTCCACTCCCAGTCTATTGCCCTCTCCGCTCCCAGTCTAATCCCCTCTCCACTCCCAGTCTAATCCCCTCTCCGCTCCCAGTCTAATCCCCTCTCCACACCCAGTCTAATCCCCTCTCCACTCCCAGTCTAATCCCCTCTCCACACCCAGTCTATTCCCCCTCTCCGCTCCCAGTCTAATCCCCTCTCCACACCCAGTCTATTCCCCCTCTCCGCTCCCAGTCTAATCCCCTCTCCACTCCCAGTCTAATCCCCTCTCCACTCCCAGTCTAATCCCCTCTCCACACCCAGTCTAATCCCCTCTCCACACCCAGTCTAATCCCCTCCCCACACCCAGTCTAATCCCCTCTATACACCCAGTCCAATCCCCTCTCCACTCCCAGTCTAATCCCCTCTCCACTCCCAGTCTAATCCCCTCTCCACACCCAGTCTAATCCCCTTTCCACACCCAGTCTAATCCCCTCCCCACACCCAGTCTAATCCCCTCCCCACACCCAGTCTAATCTCCTCTCCACTCCCAGTCTAATCCCCTCCCCACACCCAGTCTAATCCCCTCTATACACCCAGTCCAATCCCCTCTCCACTCCCAGTCTAATCCCCTCTCCACACCCAGTCTAATCCCCTCTCCACTCCCAGTCTAATCCCCTCTCCACACCCAGTCTAACCCCCTCTCCACACCCAGTCTAATCCCGTCTCCGCACGGAGGCTAATCCCTCCCCACACCCAGTCTAATCCCCCCTCTGCACTGAGGCTAATCCCCTCTCCGCTCCCAGTCTAATACCCTCTCTACTCCCAGACTAATCCCCTCTCTACTCCCAGTCTAATCCCCTCTCTACTCCCAGACTAATCCCCTCCTCTCCAAGTCTAATCCCCTCTCCACTCCCAGTCTAATCCCCTCCCCACTCCCAGTCTAATCCACCTCTCCACACCCAGTCTAATCCCCTCTCCACACCCAGTCTAATCCCCTCTCCACTCCCAGTCTAATCCCCTCTCCACTCCCAGTCTAATCCGCCTCTCCACTCCCAGTCTAAACCCCCTCTTCGTACGGAGGCTAATCCCTCTCCACACCCAGTCTAATCCCACTCTCCCCCCGCTCCGTATCCTACTCTCCCCGCTCCGTATCCCACTCTCCCCCCGCTCTGTATCCCAATTTCCACCCAGCTCCGTATCCCACTCTACCCCCTGCTCCGTATCTCACTCTCCCCCCGCTCCGTATCCCACTCCCCCCCCCCGCTCCGCATCCCACTCTCCTCCCGCTCCGTATCCCACTCTTCCCCCCCCCGCTCCGTATCCCACTCTCCCCCCCGCTCCGTATCCCACTCTCCCCCCGCTCCATATCCCATCTCACCCCCCGCTCCGTATTCCACTCTCCCCCCGCTCCATATCCCATCTCACCCCCCGCTCCGTATCCCACTCCCCCCCCGCTCCATATCCCACTCTCCCCCGCTCCGTATCCCACTCTCCCCCCGCTCCGTATCCCACTCTCCCCCCGCTCCATATCCCATCTCACCCCCTGCTCCGTATCCCACTCTCCCCCCCCGCTCCGTATCCCACTCTTCCCCCCCCCGCTCCGTATCCCACTCTCCCCTCTGTCATCACAGGCAGACAATGATATACAGACAGGCACACACAAGCAGCTAATGAACACAGAGAACAGGACATGACCAGTGAGTAGGCAGGACACTCAGGGGTGGTATCTCGCTATAAAAGGCACGAGGCGCTCACACTCCGCCTCTTTCCACTGATGAACATCTGCAGAGTGAGTCAGGGTGTATGTGCAGTATCACACCTCCAGTACGTGGCTGAGAGCTAGTCTGGTTCAGTCAGACGGAGTAACCACACTTTGGTTAGCAGAGAGTCGAACTCATAGAGAACTGAGCTAACTGTGCTACTGGTTCAATAAATCAGGTTGAACTAACATCAAGGTCTGGAGTATCTTTCTGATCTAAGCTGCATCCAGTTGCAGCCTGTGTTAACCCAGAGTACATAACACAACACCCCCCAACCCATCTCCCACTCTCCCGACCCTCACTGTTATTGGAGAAAAGTGATTGTAAAAATTATGGATGAGATTTGATTCCGGCCTCGGGTCACTGTCTGTGTGGAGTCTGCACGTTCTCCCTGTGTCTGTGTGGGTTTCCTCCGGGTGCTCCGGTTTTCCTCCCACAGTCCAAAGATGTGCTGGTTAGGTGGATTGGCCGTGCTAAATTGTCCCTTAGTGTCCAAAGATGTGCAGGTTAGGTGGATTGGCCGTGCTAAATTGCCCCTTAGTGTCCAAGGATGTGCAGGTTAGGTGGATTGACCGTGCTAAATCGTCCCTTAGTGTCCAAAGATGTACAGGTGAGGTGGATTGGCTGTGCTAAATTGCCCCTTAGTGTCCACAGATGTGCAGGTCAGATGGATTGGCCGTGTTAAATTGCCCCTTAGTGTCCAAGGATGTGCAGGTAAGGTGGATTGGCAGTGTTAAATTGCCCCTTAATGTCCAACGATGTGCAGGTTAGGTGGATTGGCCGTGCTAAATTGTCCCATAGTGTCCAAAGATGTGCAGGTTAGGTGGATTGGCCGTGTTAAATTGCCCCTTAGTGTCCAAGGATGTGCAGGTTAGGTGGATTGGCCGTGTTAAATTGCCCCTTAGTGTCCAACGATGTGCAGGTTAGGTGGATTGGCCGTGCTAAATTGTCCCATAGTGTCCAAAGATGTGCAGGTTACCATCCATTTACAGTGCAGAAGGAGGCCATTCGGCCCATCGGGTCTGCACCGGCTCTTGGAAAGAGCACCCTACCCAAGGTCAACACCTCCTCCCGATCCCCATAACCCAGTAACCCCTCCCAACACCAAGGGCAATTTTAGACACTAAGGGCAATTTATCATGGCCAATCCACCTAACCTGCACATCTTTGGACTGTGGGAGGAAACCGGAGCACCCGGAGGAAACCCACGCACACACAGGGAGGATGTGCAGACTCCGCACAGACAGTGACCCAAGCCGGAATCGAACCGGGGACCCTGGAGCTGTGAAGCAATTGTGCTATCCACAATGCTACTGTGCAGGTTAGGTGGATTGGCCGTGCTAAATTGTCTCTTAGTGTCCAAAGATGAGCAGGTTTGGTGGATTGGCCATGCTAAATTGTCCCTTAGTGTCCAAAGATGTGCAGGTTAGGTGGATTGGCCGTGTTAAATTGCCCTTAGTGTCCAAAGATGTGCAGGTTAGGTGGACTGGCCGTGCTAAATTGTCCCGTAGCGTCCAAAGATGAGGTTAGGTGGATTGGCCGTGCTAAATTGTCCCATAGTGTCCAAAGATGTGCAGGTTAGGTGGACTGGCCGTGCTAAATTGTCCCTTAGTGTCCAAAGATGTGCAGGTTAGGTGGATTGGCCGTGCTAAATTGTCCCTTAGTGTCCAAAGATGTGCAGGTTACCATACATTTACAGTGCAGGAGGCCGCCATTCGGCCCATCGGGTCTGCACCGGCTCTTGGAAAGAGCACCCTACCCAAGGTCAACACCTCCTCCCGATCCCCATAACCCAGTAACCCCTCCCAACACCAAGGGCAATTTTGGACACTAAGGGCAATTTATCATGGCCAATCCACCTAACCTGCACATCTTTGGACTGTGGGAGGAAACCGGAGCACCCGGAGGAAACCCACGCACACACGGGGAGGATGTGCAGACTCCGCACAGACAGTGACCCAAGCCGGAATCGAACCGGGGACCCTGGAGCTGTGAAGCAATTGTGCTATCCACAATGCTACTGTGCAGGTTAGGTGGATTGGCCGTGCTAAATTGTCTCTTAGTGTCCAAAGATGAGCAGGTTTGGTGGATTGGCCATGCTAAATTGTCCCTTAGTGTCCAAAGATGTGCAGGTTAGGTGGATTGGCCGTGCTAAATTGTCCCAAAGTGTCCAAGGATGTGCGGGTTAGGTGGACTGGCCGTGCTAAATTGTCCCTTAGTGTCCAAAGATGTGCAGGTTAGGTGGGGTTACGGGGATAGGGTGGGGGTGTGGACCTGGGATGGGTGCTCTTTCCGAGGGTGGTTTCAGACTCGATGGGCCGAACATTGTCCTCCTGCACTGTAGGGATTCTCTGGTTCTACGGGAATGGAGGGAAACACTGGCATCTCCAGAGGGTGAAAGCAGCGATTGAGATGCATTGAATAAAAGTCTTCTCCCGGGCAAGGGCGCGAAGGCGGCGGGGGGGGGGGGGGGACTTCGGGCTGGAACCCGAAAGCACTCGAGGTCACGTCGGTTGAATCGCGCGGGCGCCCGAACGCGGGGTTGCCAAAGGAGGGCTCCCCGCGGGGGCGTGGCTGCGGCGCTCGTACCTAAAGGCATGCCGTACAGGGCTCCGCAGGGGGCCGCTGCCACCAAGCCGTCGCCCTCGCCCGCCATGGCCATGCTGCGCAGGCGCAGGCTGTCGTAGAGGCCTTGCAGCTTCTGGTACTGCCGGTTCCGGTCCATCAGCTTCTCCGACACCTCGCTGTATTTTTTCTTGTACTCCTCCAGCATCTTCTTGAGCGAGGACACCTCACTGCGGCTGCTGCTCACCTCCAGGTCCTTGCCCTGCAGCTGCTGGGCGTAGACTTTGTCCATCTGCTTCAGCCGGCCTTCTGCCTTGCTGTAGGTGTACTCCTGGTACATCCGCTCCTGGTGGATCTGAAAGAACCGCAGGTTAAAATGCGCCCCAGCCGAACGGAGACTGGATTCCATAGAATTGGACCATACTTCCACCACCAAAACGGGCCATTCGGCCCAACCCCCTGCTACCCCTTCTCCATCTCACCCCGACACATTCTTCTCTTTCTCGCTCTCTGTCGTGTTTATCCACCTTCCCCCCCCCCCACCCATAACAGTCCCCTCAAACCGTCCCCCAAGAATCGGGATCAATAATTAACTTCCTGTTGAAGTCGTACTAGGCATTGGGAAGACCACACAGAGAAGATACGGCGCAGGAGGAGGCCATTCAGCCCATCGAGTCTGCACCGGGACCACTTAAGCCCTCCCTATCCCCGTGACCCAATAATGAATGAAATGAAAATCGCTTACTGTCACGAGGCTTCAAATGAAGTTACTGTGAAAAGCCCCTAGTCGCCACATTCCGGCGCCTGTTCGGGGAGGCTGGTACGGGAATTGAACCGTGCTGCTGGCCTGCCTTGGTCTGCTTTAAAAGCCAGCGATTTAGCCCCGTGTACTAAACCAACCCCTCCCTAATCTTTTTGGGGACAATTTAGCCCGGCCACTCCACCTAACCTGCACGTCTTTGGACTGTGGGAGGAAACCGGAGCACCCGGAGGAAACCCACGCAGACACAGGGAGGACGTGCAGACTCCGCACAGACAGTGACCCAGCGGGGAATCGAACCTGGGACCCTGACGCTGTGAAGCCACAGTGCTGTGTCCAGTTCTGGTCACCCTATTACAGGAAGGATATTGTTAAACCAGAACATAGAACATTACATCGCAGTACAGGCCCTTCGGCCCTCGATGTTGCGCCGACCTGTGAAACCACTCTAAAGCCCATCTACACTATTCCCTTATCGTCCATATGTCTATCCAATGACCATTTGAATGTCCTTAGTGTTGGCGAGTCCACTACTGTTGCAGGCAGGGCATTCCACGCCCTTACTACTCTCCGAGAGTGCAGACGAGATTTACGAGGATGCGACCAGGACTTGATGGTCTGAACAAAGAACAGAGAAAAGTACAGCACAGGAACAGGCCCTTCGGCCCTCCAAGCCCGTGCCGACCATGCTGCCCGACTAAACTACAATCTTCTACACTTCCTGGGTCCATATCCCTCCATTCCCATACTATTCATGTATTTGTCAAGATGCACCTTAAATGTCACTATCGTCCCTGCTTCCACCACCTCCTCCGGCAGCGAGTTCCAGGCACCCACTATCTTGTGTACAAAACTTGCCTCGTACATCTACTCTAAACCTTGCCCCTCGCACCTTAAACCTATGCCCCCTAGTAATTGACCCCTCTACCCTGGGGAAAAGCCTCTGACTATCCACTCTGTCTATGCCCCTCATAGTTTTGTAGGCCTCGATCAGGTCGTTCCTCAACCTCCGGCGTTCCAGTGAGAACAAACCGAGTTTATTCAACCGCTCCTCATAGCTAATGCCCTCCATACCGGGCAACATTCTGGTAAATCTCTTCTGCACCCTCTCTAAAGCCTCCACAGCCTTCTGGTAGTGTGGCGACCAGAATTGAACCCCGTACTCCAAGTGTGAGTTATAAAGAGAGGCTGGAGAGGTTGGGGCTTTTGTCCCCGAGAGCGTAGGAGGCTTAGGGTTGATCTTATAGAAGTCTGTAAAATAATGAGGAAGCATCGATAAGGTAGATAGTCGACATCTTTTCCCAAAGGTGGAGGAGTCTGGAACTCGAGGGCATAGGTTAAAGGTGAGAGGGGAGAGATACAAAAGAGACCAAAGGGGAATCTATTCAGAGGGTGGTGAGCATCTGGAACGGGCTGCCCGAGGCGGTGGTGGAGGAGGGTACAACTTTGTCCTTTAGAAAGCAGTTAGACAGTTACATGGGCAGGGTGGGTATAGAGGCCAAATGCGGGCAAGTGGGACTAGCTTAGTGATAGAAACTGGGCAGCATGGACAAGCTGGGCCGAAGGGACCGTTTCCATGCTGCAAACATCTATGACTCTAAATGGGTCTTTTTCTGGTGCCAATATATAATTAGTGGCTTACTGCAGAGTTCGGACCTTGGGCTCGAACTATTTACAACCTGTATTAAAGAGTGAGATACAGGGATAGAGGTCCGATAGCCAAATTTGTAGATGACACTAAAATAGGTGGGATAGTCAGTTGCAATGAGGAAACAATATTTACAAATGGGTGCAGATAGGTTAGGGTATTGGGCCACAATGTGGCAGACGGAGTTTAACGTGGGTGAGTGCGAGGTTACCCATTTTGGACGGAAAAATGGAACGGCAATTTATTATCTCAACGGAGAGAAACTTCAGAGTGTTACGGTGCAGAGGGATCTGGGTGGGCTCGTGCATCAATCGCAGGAAATTAGCACGTAGGTACAGCAGGGAATATGGAAGGCAAGTGGGATTCTGGCCTTAATAGCGTCATGTGAGAGAGGAAAGAGAGGGAGAGGAAAAAGAGAGGGAAGAAAAGAAAATAGAAAGAATAGCCCTAGCAGGACAAAAAGGAAGAGAAAGGGAGATACAGATCAGGGAAAAAGATAAAGAGAGTTTGAACTTCAGAAAATGGCCATGAAACATGACAGTCAGTTAAAATTGGATGACGGAACGGGATCGTGCAGAGACCTTCTTGTTCAAAGAGACTGTCAATCAAGAAGGATTTCAGTTGGAGGAAGAAGAACGAAAAAAAAATGGACTATATTATTATACCTGTTTGCGTGTTATTGAAACGATGAAGTATATTTACTGTGTGCATTTCTTCAAGGATGGTGAAAAGGTGAAAAATGAAACCATCTTAAAGTTGATCATTTATTTTATTTTTTCTTGGGGGGAGGTGTCATGTGAGAGTACCCTTAAGAAATGGGTGTTTATAAATGGGTGTGGATATAAATATCTGTAGTGAGAGTACCTTTAAGAAATGGGTGTTTATTACTGCAGTGATGTCAGAGAGTGGGTGGAGCTGGGCTGTCTGTCAGCTTTTTACTTTCGTTTTAGGCTGTTTGCTGCAGGGCCTGTTTTAGTTTCGTTTTCGGAGCTGGATAGCTACAGTCACAGCCAGAAGGCGCTTGAATCTCTCTCTGTAATCTAAAGACTGTAAATCGATCCTGGTGATTTAAAACTAATAGCAGCAGTGACGTTAACCTAATGTGCTTCTGGTAAAAGGTATTTTAAGTCTTATGGATGTTAAAAAGGAAAGCTTAAAGGATTACTTAGTGTTGTATTCTTTGGGGTGTATTTGAATTAATGGTTGCTAAGATGGTCACTGTTTGGTTTAAAAAGGTTAACTTGAGTTCATAGACTAAACATTGTTTTGTCTTAAAAATACTTTTCCATTTTTGCTGTCCCACACCTGTAGAGTGGGCCGTGTGCTCCCCATACCACAATCTAGTAAACGTTGTGGGTCAGGTGAACTCCATGATGCACTTTGGGGTTCTCTAAACCCTGGCCCATAACAATAGCTTGAGTAATAGAGTATAAAAGTCAGGGAGGTGTTGCTACAACTGGTCAGGGCATTGGTGAGATCGCACCTGGAGTACAGTGTGCAGCTTTGGCCCCCTTGTTTGAGGAGGGATGTAGTTGTGTTTGCGGCAGTTCAGAGGAGGTTCACTAGATTGATCGCAGAGATGGGGGGTTTTGTCTTACGAAGAGAGTTGAGCAGTTTAGGCCGAGACTGTCTCAAGAGGCTGGTTTAGCTGGGCTAAATCGCTGGCTTTTAAAGTAGACCAAGGCAGGCCAGCAGCACGGTTCAATTCCCGTACCAGCCTCCCCGGACAGGCGCCGGAATGTGGCGACTAGGGGCTTTTCACAGTAACTTCATTTGAAGCCTACTTGTGACAATAAGCGATTTTCATTTCAAGTTCAAAACAAACAGAGGGCCCGGGGGGACACCGGAGAGAGTATAAACCTCGCCAATTCGGCCTGTCGGGAATCTGCGCCACATTCCGTTCCTCACCCCCCCCCCCCCCCCCCCCCCGCCAACAACCCCACAGCTCGGGGAGGGTCTACCCAGAACCCAGCCCTTCAGGTGGCGCAGGGGCAAAGCTGTGCGTGCCGTCTGCCGTTGCCTCCATCCCCTTTGTCACCCAGTTCCCCGTGCGGTAACGCAGACAGAATTGAATCGCGCTCTCCCCGTTATCGGGTGATCGTGGGCAGGAGCGGAGGGGCGCGAGGACCTTGGGGAGGAAAGGGGTTCAGCAGCCTGGGAAGGGGGCACGAGACAGGGGAGTTGCTGGGTGGGGCGGGAAGGTATCGACTCCCAAGGACGGGGAGCTGTCAGCACCCTGGGAGGGGCGGGTATCAGCACCTCTGGGGTGGGGGTGTCTCTGGGATGGGGCGTCTACGGGATGGGGCGAGCACCCTGGGGTGGGGATGCCTATAGGATGGGGGTGAGCACCCTGGGGTAGGGGTGTCTCCAGGGTACTGGGTGTCCCCACCGCCCCCCCCACTCCAGAAAGCAGGTGCCGAGGCTGGCGATCTCCAGCACCCCGGGGTGGGGGTGAGCACCCAGGGGTGCTGGGTGCCGGTTCCCCCCACACCCACTGGTTAGGCCAGCGCCCGGCCAGGGATGTCCAGCACAGTGTGGGGCCGGAGGTCGGACAGCAGCCCGGAGTGCTGAAGGGGGGTGCTGGGTGGGGGGAGTGCTGGGTGGGGGGGCACCCCGAGGTGCTGGGTGGGGGGGCACCACGGGGTTTTGGGTGGGGACACCCTGGGGTGCTGGGTGGGGGGCGCACTCCGGGGGCTGGGTGGGGGCACCCCGGGGTGCTGGGTACAGGCTGGGTGGGGGCACCCCGGGGTGCTGGGTGGGGGGCACCCTGGGGTGCTGGGTGGGGGAGTGCTGGGTGGGGGCACCCCGAGGTGCTGGGTGGGGAGAGCTGGGTGGGGGCACCCCGAGGTGCTGGGTGGGGGAGTGCTGGGTGGAGGGGACCCCGAGGTGCTGGGTGAGGAGGGTGCTGGGTGGGGGCACCACGGGGTGTTGGGTGGAGGCACCCTGGGGTGCTGGTGGGGGGCACTCCGGGGGCTGGGTGGGGACACCCCAGGGTGCTGGGTACAGGCTGGGTGGGGGCACACCAGGGTGCTGGGTGGGTAGAGTGCTGGGTGGGGGGCACCACGGTGTTGGGTGGTGGGCACCCTGGGGTGCTGGGTGGTGGGCACCCTGGGGTGCGGGTGGGGGTACCCCGGGGTGGGGGCTGGGTGGGGAGGGGGCTGGGTGGCAGGCACCCCTGGGTGCTGACCTGGTAGCTCCAGAAGGCCAGCGCCCGGCCGGTGATCTCCAGCACGGTGTGGGGCCGCAGCCCGGACAGCACGCCGGGGTGCTGGGTGGGGGCACCCCGGGGTGTTGGGTGGGTGCTGGGTGGGGAGGGTGCTGGGTGGGGAGGGTGCTGGGTGGGGGGCACCCCGGTGTGTTGGGTGAGTGCTGGGTGGGGGGCACCCCGGGGTTCTGGGGGAGGGTAGTGTGTGGGGGCACCCCGGGGTGCTGACCTGGTAGCTCCAGAAGGCGAGCGCGCGGCCGGTGACCTCCAGCACGGTGTGGGGCCGCAGCGCGGACAGCACCCCGGGGTGCTGGGTGGGTGCAGGGCGGGCACCCCGGGATGCTGGGTGGGCGCGGGGTGGGCACCCCGGGGTGCTGACCTGGTAGCTCCAGAAGGCGAGCACGCAGCCGGTGACCTCCAGCACGGTGTGGGGCCGCAGCCCGGACAGCACCCCGGGGTGCTGGGTGGGTGCAGGGCGGGCACCCCGGGATGCTGTGTGGGTGCGGGGCGGGCACACCGGGGTGCTGGGTGGGGGCGGGCACCCCGGGGTGCTGACCTGGTAGCTCCAGAAGGCGAGCGCGCGGCCGGTGACCTCCAGCACGGTGTGGGGCCGCAGCGCGGACAGCACCCCGGGGTGCTGGGTGGGTGCAGGGCGGGCACCCCGGGATGCTGGGTGGGCGCGGGGTGGGCACCCCGGGGTGCTGACCTGGTAGCTCCAGAAGGCGAGCGCGCGGCCGGTGACCTCCAGCACGGTGTGGGGCCGCAGCCCGGACAGCACCCCTGGGTGCTGGTGGGGGCGGGGTGGGCACCCCGGGGTACTGGGTGGGTGCTGGGTGGGCGCGGGGCGGGCACTCCGGGGTGCTGGGTGGGAGCGGGGTGGGCACCCCGGGGTGCTGTGTGGGGGCGGGGCGGGCACCCCGGGGTGCTGGGTGGGAGCGGGGTGGGCACCCCGGGGTGCTGTGTGGGGGCAGGGCGGGCACCACGGGGTGCTAGGTGGGTGCGGGGCGGGCACCCCGGGGTGCTGTGTGGGTGGGGGGGGCACCCCGGGGTGCTGACCTGGTAGCTCCAGAAGGCGAGCGAGCGGCCGGTGACCTCCAGCACGGTGTGGGGCTGCAGCCCGGACAGCACCCCGGGGTGCTGGGGGAGGGTGGGCACCCCGGGGTGCTGACCTGGTAGCTCCAGAAGGCGAGCGCGCAGCCGGTGACCTCCAGCACGGTGTGGGGCCGCAGCCCGGACAGCACCCCGGGGTGCTGGGTGGGTGCAGGGCGGGCACCCCGGGGTGCTGGGTGGGGGCGGGCACCCCGGGGTGCTGACCTGGTAGCTCCAGAAGGCGAGCGCGCGGCCGGTGACCTCCAGCACGGTGTGGGGCCGCAGCCCGGACAGCACCCCGGGGTGCTGGGTGGGTGCAGGGCGGGCACCCCGGGGTGCTGGGTGGGGGCGGGCACCCCGGGGTGCTGACCTGGTAGCTCCAGAAGGCGAGCGCGCGGCCGGTGACCTCCAGCACGGTGTGGGGCCGCAGCCCGGACAGCACCCCGGGGTGCTGGGTGGGGGCGGGCACCCCGGGGTGCTGACCTGGTAGCTCCAGAAGGCGAGCGCGCGGCCGGTGACCTCCAGCACGGTGTGGGGCCGCAGCCCGGACAGCACCCCGGGGTGCTGGGTGGGTGCAGGGCGGGCACCCCGGGGTGCTGGGTGGGGGCGGGCACCCCGGGGTGCTGACCTGGTAGCTTCAGAAGGCGAGCGCGCGGCCGGTGACCTCCAGCACGGTGTGGGGCCGCAGCCCGGACAGCACCCCGGGGTGCTGGGTGGGTGCAGGGCGGGCACCCCGGGGTGCTGGGTGGGGGCGGGCACCCCGGGGTGCTGACCTGGTAGCTCCAGAAGGCGAGCGCGCGGCCGGTGACCTCCAGCACGGTGTGGGGCCGCAGCCCGGACAGCACCCCAGGGTGCTGGGTGGGTGCGGGGCGGGCACCCCGGGGTGCAGGGGGAGGGTGGGCACCCCGGGGTGCTGACCTGGTAGCTCCAGAAGGCGAGCGCGCGGCCGGTGACCTCCAGCACGGTGTGGGGCCGCAGCCCGGACAGCACCCCAGGGTGCTGGGTGGGTGCGGGGCGGGCACCCCGGGGTGCAGGGGGAGGGTGGGCACCCCGGGGTGCTGACCTGGTAGCTCCAGAAGGCGAGCGCGCGGCCGGTGACCTCCAGCACGGTGTGGGGCCGCAGCCCGGACAGCACCCCGGGGTGCAGGGGGAGGGTGGGCACCCCGGGGTGCTGACCTGGTAGCTCCAGAAGGCGAGCGCGCGGCCGGTGACCTCCAGCACGGTGTGGGGCCGCAGCCCGGACAGCACCCCGGGGTGCTGGGGGAGGGTGGGCACCCCGGGGTGCTGACCTGGTAGCTCCAGAAGGCGAGCGCGCGGCCGGTGACCTCCAGCACGGTGTGGGGCCGCAGCCCGGACAGCACCATTCCTTTGTAGTCCTCGGGCGGGTTGAGGTCGGTGCGGACAATGTCCAGCTTGCCGGACAGGGCGCTGCCGCAGGCCGGGCACAGCGCCGGGGAGCGGCTGAACTGGCCGCTGCCGTGCTGGTCGCAGAAGACGTGCGAACAGGCGGTGACCCAGGCGAAGCCGGAGAGCCGGGCCCGGCAGCGGGGCAGGTTGCACAGCAGGGCGTCCTCGCACAGCGACATGGCGGCGGGCGGCACTGAGCATGCGCGGCGGGCGGGGAGGCGGAACTGAGCATGCGCGGCGGTTGGGGAGGCGGCACTGAGCATGCGCGGCGGGAGGAGAGGCGGCACTGAGCATGCGCGGCGGGAGGAGAGGCGGCACTGAGCATGCGCGGGGGAGGGGAGGCGGCACTGAGCATGCGCGGCGGAGGGGAGGCGGCACTGAGCACGCGCGGCGGGAGGGCAGGCGGCACTGAGCATGCTTGGCGGGACGGGAGGCGGCAGTGAGCATGCGCGGGGGTGGGGAAGGCCAGTGCGGCCTGGAGGGTAAGGCGGCGCTGAGCATGCGCGGGGCGGGGAAAGGGGAGGCGGTACTGAGCATGCGCGGGGAGGGGAGGCGGCACTGAGCATGCGCGGGGAGGGGAGGTGGCACTGAGCATGCGCGGCGGTCGGGGAGGCGGCACTGAGCATGCTTGGCGGGACGGGAGGCAGCACTGAGCATGCGCGTGCCGGGGAAAGGGGAGGCGGTACTGAGCATGCGCGGGGGGAGGGGAGGCGGCACTGAGCATGCGCGGGGGAGGGGAGGTGGCACTGAGCATGCGCGTGGGGAGCGAAGGCACGCTTCACTGCTTGGGGTGGGAGGCAGCACCGACCGTGCGTGGGGGGAGGGGAGGCGGCACAGAGCATGCGCGGAGTGAGGGAGGCGGCACTGAGCGTGCGCAAGGCTGGGGGGTGGTTAGGTGGAGGATGAACTGAGCATGCGCAGAGCGGGGGGGTTGAGACAAAAGAGAAAATGGTGGAAAATCTCAGCAGCTCTGGTAACATCTGTAGGGAGAGAAAAGAGCCAGATGACCCTTGTCAAAGCTGATAGAGAAAGTGGGAAATGTTTATCCTGTGGGGTGAGAGTGAAAGATGGGTCATAGCCACAGAAACCAAGGGAACAGAGTGCCAATGGTCACAGAAACCAAGGGAACAGAGTGCTAATGGTCACAGAAACCAAGGGAACAGAGTGCCAATGGTCACAGAAACCAAGGGAACAGAGTGCTAATGGTCACAGAAACCAAGGGAACAGAGTGCTAATGGTCACAGAAACCAAGGGAACAGAGTGTTAATGGCCACAGAAACCAAGGGAACAGAGTGCCAATGGTCACAGAAACCAAGGGAACAGAGTGCTAATGGTCACAGAAACCAAGGGAACAGAGTGCCAATGGTCACAGAAACCAAGGGAACAGAGTGCTAATGGTCACAGAAACCAAGGGAACAGAGTGCTAATGGTCACAGAAACCAAGGGAACAGAGTGCTAATGGCCACAGAAACCAAGGGAACAGAGTGCTAATGGTCACAGAAACCAAGGGAACAGAGTGCTAATGGTCACAGAAACCAAGGGAACAGAGTGCTAATGGTCACAGAAACCAAGGGAACAGAGTGCTAATGGTCACAGAAACCAAGGGAACAGAGTGCTAATGGTCACAGAAACCAAGGGAACAGAGTGCTAATGGTCACAGAAACCAAGGGAACAGAGTGCTAATGGCCACAGAAACCAAGGGAACAGAGTGGTAATGGTCACAGAAACCAAGGGAACAGAGTGCTAATGGCCACAGAAACCAAGGGAACAGAGTGCTAATGGTCACAGAAACCAAGGGAACAGAGTGCTAATGGCCACAGAAACCAAGGGAACAGAGTGCTAATGGTCACAGAAACCAAGGGAACAGAGTGCTAATGGTCACAGAAACCAAGGGAACAGAGTGCTAATGGCCACAGAAACCAAGGGAACAGCGTGCTAATGGTCACAGAAACCAAGGGAACAGAGTGCTAATGGTCACAGAAACCAAGGGAACAGAGTGCTAATGGCCACAGAAACCAAGGGAACAGAGTGCTAATGGTCACACAAACCAAGGGAACAGCGTGTTTATGGCCACAGAAACCAAGGGAACAGCGTGTTTATGGCCACAGAAACCAAGGGAACAGCGTGTGTATGGTCACAGAAACCAAGGGAACAGCGTGCTAATGGTCACACAAACCAAGGGAACAGAGTGCTAATGGCCACAGAAACCAAGGGAACAGAGTGCTAATGGCCAGAGAAACCAAGGGAACAGAGTGCTAATGGTCACACAAACCAAGGGAACAGAGTGCTAATGGCCACAGAAACCAAGGGAACAGAGTGCTAATGGTCACAGAAGCCAAGGGAACAGAGTGCTAATGGTCACACAAACCAAGGGAACAGCGTGCTAATGGCCACAGAAACCAAGGGAACAGAGTGCTAATGGCCACAGAAACCAAGGGAACAGAGTGCTAATGGCCAGAGAAACCAAGGGAACAGAGTGCTAATGGTCACACAAACCAAGGGAACAGAGTGCTAATGGCCACAGAAACCAAGGGAACAGAGTGCTAATGGTCACAGAAGCCAAGGGAAC
Organism: Scyliorhinus torazame; assembly: GCF_047496885.1. Classification (NCBI taxonomy): domain Eukaryota; kingdom Metazoa; phylum Chordata; class Chondrichthyes; order Carcharhiniformes; family Scyliorhinidae; genus Scyliorhinus; species Scyliorhinus torazame. The sequence continues at coordinate 10,766,699 of NC_092711.1, forward strand.
AGAGTGCTAATGGTCACACAAACCAAGGGAACAGAGTGCTAATGGCCACAGAAACCAAGGGAACAGAGTGCTAATGGTCACAGAAACCAAGGGAACAGAGTGCTAATGGTCACAGAAGCCAAGGGAACAGAGTGCTAATGGTCACACAAACCAAGGGAACAGAGTGCTAATGGCCACAGAAACCAAGGGAACAGAGTGCTAATGGTCACAGAAGCCAAGGGAACAGAGTGCTAATGGCCACAGAAACCAAGGGAACAGAGTGCTAATGGCCACAGAAACCAAGGGAACAGCGTGCTAATGGCCACAGACACCAAGGGAACAGCGTGCTAATGGCCACAGAAACCAAGGGAACAGCGTGCTAATGGCCACAGAAACCAAGGGAACAGCGTGCTAATGGTCACAGAAACCAAGGGAACAGCGTGCTAATGGTCACAGAAACCAAGGGAACAGACTGCTAATGGCCACAGAAACCAAGGGAACAGCGTGCTAATGGTCACAGAAACCAAGCGAACAGAGTGTTAATGGCCACAGAAACCAAGGGAACAGCGTGCTAATGGTCACAGAAACCAAGGGAACAGCGTGCTAATGGTCACAGAAACCAAGGGAACAGCGTGCTAATGGTCACAGAAACCAAGGGAACAGAGTGCTAATGGTCACAGAAACCAAGGGAACAGCGTGCTAATGGTCACAGAAACCAAGGGAACAGCGTGCTAATGGTCACAGAAACCAAGGGAACAGAGTGCTAATGGCCACGGAAACCAAGGGAACAGAGTGTTAATGGCCACAGAAACCAAGGGAACAGCGTGCTAATGGTCACAGAAACCAAGGGAACAGCGTGCTAATGGTCACAGAAACCAAGGGAACAGAGTGCTAATGGCCACAGAAACCAAGGGAACAGCGTGCTAATGGTCACAGAAACCAAGGGAACAGAGTGCTAATGGCCACAGAAACCAAGGGAACAGAGTGCTAATGGTCACAGAAACCAAGGGAACAGCGTGCTAATGGTCACAGAAACCAAGGGAACAGAGTGCTAATGGCCACAGAAACCAAGGGAACAGAGTGCTAATGGCCAGAGAAACCAAGGGAACAGAGTGCTAATGGTCACACAAACCAAGGGAACAGAGTGCTAATGGCCACAGAAACCAAGGGAACAGAGTGCTAATGGTCACAGAAACCAAGGGAACAGAGTGCTAATGGTCACAGAAGCCAAGGGAACAGAGTGCTAATGGTCACACAAACCAAGGGAACAGAGTGCTAATGGCCACAGAAACCAAGGGAACAGAGTGCTAATGGTCACAGAAGCCAAGGGAACAGAGTGCTAATGGCCACAGAAACCAAGGGAACAGAGTGCTAATGGCCACAGAAACCAAGGGAACAGAGTGCTAATGGCCACAGAAACCAAGGGAACAGCGTGCTAATGGCCACAGAAACCAAGGGAACAGCGTGCTAATGGCCACAGAAACCAAGGGAACAGCGTGCTAATGGTCACAGAAACCAAGGGAACAGCGTGCTAATGGTCACAGAAACCAAGGGAACAGCGTGCTAATGGTCACAGAAACCAAGGGAACAGACTGCTAATGGCCACAGAAACCAAGGGAACAGCGTGCTAATGGTCACAGAAACCAAGGGAACAGAATGTTAATGGCCACAGAAACCAAGGGAACAGCGTGCTAATGGTCACAGAAACCAAGGGAACAGCGTGCTAATGGTCACAGAAACCAAGGGAACAGCGTGCTAATGGTCACAGAAACCAAGGGAACAGAGTGCTAATGGTCACAGAAACCAAGGGAACAGCGTGCTAATGGTCACAGAAACCAAGGGAACAGCGTGCTAATGGTCACAGAAACCAAGGGAACAGAGTGCTAATGGCCACAGAAACCAAGGGAACAGAGTGTTAATGGCCACAGAAACCAAGGGAACAGCGTGCTAATGGTCACAGAAACCAAGGGAACAGCGTGCTAATGGTCACAGAAACCAAGGGAACAGAGTGCTAATGGCCACAGAAACCAAGGGAACAGAGTGCTAATGGTCACAGAAACCAAGGGAACAGCGTGCTAATGGTCACAGAAACCAAGGGAACAGAGTGCTAATGGCCACAGAAACCAAGGGAACAGAGTGCTAATGGCCACAGAAACCAAGGGAACAGCGTGCTAATGGTCACAGAAACCAAGGGAACAGAGTGCTAATGGCCACAGAAACCAAGGGAACAGAGTGCTAATGATCACAGAAACCAAGGGAACAGAGTGCTAATGGCCACAGAAACCAAGGGAACAGCGTGCTAATGGCCACAGAAACCAAGGGAACAGCGTGCTAATGGCCACAGAAGCCAAGGGAACAGCGTGCTAATGGCCACAGAAACCAAGGGAACAGCGTGCTAATGGCCACAGAAACCAAGGGAACAGTGTGCTAATGGCCACAGAAACCAAGGGAACAGCGTGCTAATGGCCACAGAAACCAAGGGAACAGAGTGCTAATGGCCACAGAAACCAAGGGAACAGAGTGCTAATGGCCACAGAAACCAAGGGAACAGAGTGCTAATGGCCACAGAAACCAAGGGAACAGCGTGCTAATGGTCACAGAAACCAAGGGAACAGAGTGCTAATGGTCACAGAAACCAAGGGAACAGCGTGCTAATGGTCACAGAAACCAAGGGAACAGCGTGCTAATGGTCACAGAAACCAAGGGAACAGAGTGCTAATGGCCACAGAAACCAAGGGAACAGAGTGTTAATGGCCACAGAAACCAAGGGAACAGCGTGCTAATGGTCACAGAAACCAAGGGAACAGCGTGCTAATGGTCACAGAAACCAAGGGAACAGAGTGCTAATGGCCACAGAAACCAAGGGAACAGAGTGCTAATGGTCACAGAAACCAAGGGAACAGAGTGCTAATGGTCACAGAAACCAAAGGAACAGAGTGCTAATGACCACAGAAACCAAGGGAACAGAGTGCTAATGGCCACAGAAACCAAGGGAACAGCGTGCTAATGGTCACAGAAACCAAGGGAACAGAGTGCTAATGGCCACAGAAACCAAGGGAACAGAGTGCTAATGATCACAGAAACCAAGGGAACAGAGTGCTAATGGCCACAGAAACCAAGGGAACAGCGTGCTAATGGCCACAGAAACCAAGGGAACAGCGTGCTAATGGCCACAGAAACCAAGGGAACAGCGTGCTAATGGCCACAGAAACCAAGGGAACAGCGTGCTAATGGCCACAGAAACCAAGGGAACAGTGTGCTAATGGCCACAGAAACCAAGGGAACAACGTGCTAATGGCCACAGAAACCAAGGGAACAGAGGGCTAATGGCCACAGAAACCAAGGGAACAGAGTGCTAATGGCCACAGAAACCAAGGGAACAGAGTGCTAATGGCCACAGAAACCAAGGGAACAGCGTGCTAATGGCCACAAAAACCAAGGGAACAGCGTGCTAATGGCCACAGAAACCAAGGGAACAAAGTGCTAATGGCCACAGAAACCAAGGGAACAGCGTGCTCATGGTCACAGAAACCAAGGGAACCGAGTGCTAATGGTCACAGAAACCAAGGCAACAGAGTGCTAATGGTCACAGAAACCAAGGGAACAGAGTGCTAATGGCCACAGAAACCAAGGGAATAGAGTGCTAATGGCCACAGAAACCAAGGGAACCGAGTGCTAATGGTCACAGTAACCAAGGGAACAGAGTGCTAATGGTCACAGAAACCAAGGGAACAGAGTGCTAATGGCCACAGAAACCAAGGGAACAGAGTGCTAATGGCCACAGAAACCAAGGGAACAGCGTGCTGATAGCCACAGAAACCAAGGGAACAGCGTGCTAATGGCCACAGAAACCAAGGGAACAGCGTGCTAATGGCCACAGAAACCAAGGGAACAGAGTGCTAATGGCCACAGAAACCAAGGGAACAGAGTGCTAATGGCCACAGAAACCAAGGGAACAGAGTGCTAATGGCCACAGAAACCAAGGGAACAGAGTGCTAATGGCCACAGAAACCAAGGGAACAGCGTGCTAATGGCCACAGAAACCAAGGGAACAGCGTGTTTATGGCCACAGAAACCAAGGGAACAGCGTGCTAATGGCCACAGAAACCAAGGGAACAGCGTGCTAATGGCCACAGAAACCAAGGGAACAGCGTGCTAATGGCCACAGAAACCAAGGGAACAGCGTGCTAATGGCCACAGAAACCAAGGGAACAGCGTGCTAATGGCCACAGAAACCAAGGGAACAAAGTGCTAATGGCCACAGAAACCAAGGGAACAGCGTGCTAATGGTCACAGAAACCAAGGGAACAAAGTGCTAATGGTCACAGAAACCAAGGCAACAGAGTGCTAATGGTCACAGAAACCAAGGGAACAGAGTGCTAATGGCCACAGAAACCAAGGGAACAGCGTGCTGATGGCCACAGAAACCAAGGGAACAGCGTGCTAATGGCCACAGAAACCAAGGGAACAGCGTGCTAATGGCCACAGAAACCAAGGGAACAGAGTGCTAATGGCCACAGAAACCAAGGGAACAGAGTGCTAATGGCCAGAGAAACCAAGGGAACAGAGTGCTAATGGCCACAGAAACCAAGGGAACAGAGTGCTAATGGCCACAGAAACCAAGGGAACAGCGTGCTAATGGCCACAGAAACCAAGGGAACAGCGTGCTAATGGCCACAGAAACCAAGGGAATAGCGTGCTAATGGCCACAGAAACCAAGGGAACAGAGTGCTAATGGCCACAGGAACCAAGGGAACAGAGTGCTAATGGCCACAGAAACCAACGGAACAGAGTGCTAATGGCGACAGAAACCAACGGAACAGAGTGCTAATGGCAGTCCCCAGAGACAACAAAAGATGTGAAAGGCCAAACAGCAGAGAAACTAACATCAGAGGGTAAACTGTGACAGATGTAGATGTGGGAGGGAGGGGAAGGGACAAGCAAAGAGATGAAAGGTGGATAAGATTGTGGGGTGGGGGGGGGGGGGGAATTAAATATATATTAAGAAGGGGGCTGGTTTAGCACAGGGCTAAATCGCTGGCTTTGAAAGCAGGCCAGCAGCACGGTTCAATTCCTGTATCAGCCTCCCCGAACAGGCGCCGGAATGTGGCGACTAGGGGCTTTTCACAGTAACTTCATTTGAAGTCTACTTGCGACAATAGGCGATTTTCATTTCATTCAGAAAGGAAGAAATGGTAAAAGTCAGTTAAAATGACAGGAAAACAAATGGGTCGAGGTGGGGTAGAGCTGATGATCTGAAGTTGTTGAATTCGATGTTCAGGCCGGAAGGCTGTAGCATGCCTAACCGGAAGATGAGATATTCCTCCAGTTTGCGTTGCGGTGGGAGGTGGGAAGATGAACTGAGTGTGGTGAACCACTGTTCTTATAGTTCCATTGTTGTTCCACTGTTACTTATAGCGCTGTATATAATCCCTGTTACTGTTTGTTCCATTGTTACTGTGTTATATATTGTTCTTCCATGGCTCTGCCCCACTTGTGTTGTATATAGTTGACTGATCTGTAGCCCTGTCTCCAGTCTAGGTTCAGCATCAGACAGGCTACATCTTAGAGTATTAAAACCATTACTCCGTTTCCTACAACTTGCCTCGTGTGTAATTGATGGTGCATCAATTTAATACTCTACCGTGAGAAGACTCGATACTGCGCAATCTGATTGACCATGTCAGATATGCGGGGAAGGGGGGTACGCATCGAGCTGCGTGTACCGGTTGGGGGGTCTGGCTGTAGTCGACGACCATCCGGTGTTTCTCCCCAGTCTTGACGACCACCACTTGGGCTCTCCAGGGGCTGGTACTATCCTCGATGATCCCTTCTCGCAGGAGTCGCTGGACCTCCGACCCGATAAAGGCCCTGTCCTGGGCACTGTACCGTCTGCTCCTGGTGGCGACGGGCTTACAGTCCGGGGTGAGGTTAGCGAAGAGCGGGGGTGGGGCCATCTTAAGGGTCGCGAGGCTACAGACGGTGAGAGTGGGGCAGGGGTACACCGAACGTTAACGGCAGGCTTCGGAGATGGCATTGGAAGTCTAGGCCTAATAAAAGGGGAGCGCAGAGATAGGGGAGGACGTAGAGTTTAAAGTTAACGTACTCTACGTCACCTATCGCAAGAGCTGCGACACAGTACACCCGGAACTCAACAGTGATCCGGAAGCCAGGAAGATTGTCAGGGACGCAGGAATAATTCGGAGGGAGCAGCGCCTTACTGTATCCGGATGGACGAAGCTGTCCGTGCTCCCAGAATCGAATAAGGTCGTCTTGTGCCCGTTGATCCAGACGGTCATCATGGAGGTCTTGAGATGACGGGGCCGGGACTGGTCGAGGGTGACGGAGGCGAGCTGCGGAAGGTGGCTGGTCTGGCCGGTGGTCGCGGGTGGCGTCGAAAATGGCGGCCCCCACGAGTGGCACGTGGCGGGTCGCGTCGGAGATGGCGAACAGGATGGGGGACTCCATGGGTCGCACGAGGCGGATGACGCGTTAGAAGGGGGCGGTCCCCTTCCGGTTGCGGTGATGCCTTGCTAGCCGCACGTTTCGGCGGCTCCAGCTCCGACGGACCTTCGGGCTCTTTTAAGAGCCCCAACGGGGAATCATTTGACGACGCAACCCGGTGTGGGAGAAGGGAGTCCATCCCCCCCCCCCCCAACGAAGGAGGAAAAAACCGGCGGCGGCGGCTGCAGCGCGAGGAATCGTCGACCAAAGGGTCAGAAAGAGAGAAGCACAAGATGGCGGCGGAGAAAGCGCAGGCGACATGGGGGCCTGAGCAGGATGAAATTGTGAGACGGTGCGTGGAGCTGCTGAAGAGGGAGGTGCTGACCCCGTTGCTACAGGCAATTGAGGGGCTCAAGGAGACATTAAAGACCCAGGAGACAGAGCTCCGCGTGGTGGAGCAGAAGGTGACAGATATTGAGGACGAGATCCTGGGCCTGGCGGTTAAGACACAGACGCACGAGGCACTTCATAAAAAGTGTACTGAAAGGATCGAAGCCCTAGAAAACGGAGCGCGAAGGAAGAACCTTCGGATACTGGGTCTCCCTGAGGGTGTGGAAGGAGTGGACTGTGGAGCTTATGCAAGTACGATGCTGAGCTCACTGATGGGTGCTGAGGCCCCTACGGGCCCCTTGGAAGTGGAGTGGGCACATCGGATCCCGGCGAGAAGACCAAAAGCGGGAGAACCACCCAGGGCGATAATCGTGCGATTTTACCGCCTTAAGGATAGAGAAGAGGTCCTGAGATGGGCTAAAAAGGTGCGGAGTAGCAGATGGGAGAATGCAGTGGTACGGGTATACCAGGATTGGAGTGCGGAGGTGGCGAGAAGGAGGGCGAGCTTCAACCGAGCCAAAGAGGTGTTGCATAAAAGGAAGGTGAAGTTCGGGATGCTGCAGCCGGCAAGACTATGGGTCACGTATCAGGAGAGACACCATTATTTCGAGACGGCGGAGGAAGCATGGACCTTCATCAAAGAGGAGAAATTGGATCGGAACTGAGGGACTGATGCTGCAGGAAATGTTATTGTTAATGTTATGGTTGAAGATAATTGAGAAGTAAATTGGGAAGGGGGGAGACATTGGGAAATGTGGGCGCCGGTGAGGGGGGAAAGACGGGACATAGATGGAGAATGAGGAAAGGGAGGGGGAGGGGAAAGGGAGCTGCGCCACAAGAGGCGGGTCAGGTAAAGGGATGTTCCCGCGCCAGAAAGAATAAGGCGGGAAGACAGGCGCAAGGCGGATGGGAGTTCCCCACACGGGGGGGTCGAGGAGTGAGCAGGAGTAGCCGGGGTCAGTTGAAGTCAGCTGACTTACGGAAGTAATATGGGGGGAGCAATCACGCTAGAAAGAGATCTAGCGGGGGGGGGGACAACTGGGTTGCTGCTGCGGAAATCCAAAAGGAAATGGCTAAAGAGTGGGTGGGCGGGGATGGTGTGCGACGCTGGGGGAGCGAGCGGGAGCGTGGAGGCGGGATATGGGACTGGCCTAGAGAAGGTAATGGCTAGTCGACACGGGAGGGGGGCAGGTAGCCCCCTAGTGAGGCTGATCACGTGGAACGTGAGAGGCCTGAATGGACCGATAAAAAGCTCGCGCACTTGAAAGGACTAAGGGCAGACGTGGTTATGCTCCAAGAGACGCACCTAAAGGTGGCGGACCAAGTTAGGTTAAGGAAAGGATGGGTGGGACAGGTGTTCCACTCAGTACTGGACGCAAAGAATAGAGGGGTGGCCATTTTGGTGGGGAAACGGGTAGCATTTGAAGCAAAGAACATCGTAGCAAATAGCGGAGGTAGATATGTAATGGTGAGTGGCAGGCTGGAGGGAATGGAGGTCGTGTTGGTTAATGTGTATGCCCCAAACTGGGACGATGCGGGATTTATGAGACGGATGCTGGGGCATATACCGGACCTGGAGGTAGGAAACTTGATTTTAGGAGGGGACTTTAATACGGTGCTGGACCCGGGGCTAGATAGATCCAGCTCAAGGACCGGAAGAAGGCCGGCAGCGGCCAAGGTACTTAAGGGGTTTATGGACCAAATGGGGGGAGTGGATCCATGGCGATTTCTTAGACCTAGGGCTAGGGAGTTTTCCTTCTTCTCCCACGTCCATAAAGTGTACTCCCGGATAGATTTTTTTGTTTTAGGAAGGTCGTTGATCTCTAGGGTGGAAGAAGCTGAGTACTCAGCCATAGCGGTTTTGGATCATGCCCCACATTGGGTGGACCTGGAATTAGGAGAGGGCAGGGAGCAGAGAACACTCTGGCGATTAGATGTGGGACTGATGGCGGATGAGGGAGTGTGTGCAAGAGTGCCTGGAGAGATACCTGGAGGTCAATGACGACGGCGAGGTCCCTGTGGGAGTGGTCTGGGAAGCACTAAAAGCGGTGGTCAGAGGAGAGCTGATCTCCATTGGGGCCCACAAAAGGAAAACAGAGGCCAAGGAAAGGGAAAGATTACTGGGGGAGATTTTAAGGGTGGACAGGGAATTTGCAGAGACCCCGGAGGAGGAGCTGTACAGGGAGAGGAGACGACTCCAGACCGAGTTTGACCTTCTGACCACCAGAAAGGCGGAGGTACTGTGGAGGAAGGCACAGGGGAGGAGGTATGAATATGGGGAAAAGGCTAGTCGCCTGTTGGCTCATCAATTGCGAAAGAGGGCAGCAGCGAGGGAGATAGGAGGAATTAGAGACGAAAGGGGAGACACGGTGCGAAGGGCAGGAAAGATAAATGAGGTGTTCAAGACCTTTTATGAGGGACTGTATAGGTCTCAACCCCCAGAGGGAGAGGAGGGGATGCGGCAGTTCCTGGACCAATTGAGGTTCCCGAAAGTGGAGGAGCAGGAGGTGGTAGGCCTGGGGGCACCGATTGGGGTGGACGAGGTTATTAAGGGACTGGGAAGCATGCAAGCAGGGAAGGCCCCGGGACCAGACGGGTTCCCGGTGGAATATTACAGAAAATATGTGGACTTGTTGGCCCCGTTGATGGTGAGGACGTTCAATGAGGCCAGGGAAGGGGGGACTCTACCCCCGACGATGTCGGAGGTGACGATATCGTTAATTTTCAAGAGGGATAAAGATCCGTTGCAGTGCGGGTCCTATAGACCTATTTCATTGTTGAACGTGGACGCCAAATTGTTGGCAAAGGCACTGGCATCGAGGATAGAGGACTGTGTCCCGGGGGTAGTGCACGAAGACCAGACAGGGTTCGTAAAAGGGAGACAACTGAATGTTAACGTGCGACGACTACTAGGGGTGATAATGATGCCCTCAGTGGAGGGGGAGGCAGAGATAGTGGCGGCAATGGATGCAGAGAAGGCATTTGATAGGGTGGAGTGGGAGTATTTATGGGAAGTGTTAAGGAGGTTTGGGTTCGGGAACGGGTTTATCAGCTGGGTTAGACTTCTTTATGGGGCTCCAACGGCAAGTGTAGTTACAGGTCAACATAGATCGGAGTATTTCCGACTATATAGGGGAACAAGACAGGGATGCCCGCTGTCTCCATTGTTGTTCGCGTTGGCAATTGAACCTCTGGCCATGGCGTTGAGAGACTCCAGGAAATGGAGACGGGTGATTAGAGGGGGAGAAGAACACCGAGTCTCGCTATACGCAGATGACCTATTGTTATACGTGTCGGACCCAGCGGGGGGGGGGATGATAGAGGTTATGCGAATTTTGAGGGGGTTCGGGAATTTCTCGGGATATAGGCTAAACATGGGGAAGAGTGAATTATTTGTGATACATCCAGGGGACCAGAGTAGAGAGATAGAAGGCTTGCCTCTAAGGAAAGTGGAAAGAAACTTCCGATACCTGGGGATTCAGATCGCTAGGAGCTGGGGAACCTTGCACAGACTTAATCTGACACGGCTGGTAGAACAAATGGAGGAGGACTTCAAGAGGTGAGACATGCAGCCTCTATCGCTGGCGGGCAGGGTGCAAGCAATTAAGATGATGGTCCTCCCGAGGTTCTTATTTGTATTTCAATGTCTCCCTATACTAATCACCAAGACCTTTTTTAATAAAATAGACAGGAGCATCACGAGCTTCGTGTGGGCAGGGAAAGTTCCGAGAGTAAGGAGGGGGTTCCTTCAGCGTAGTAGGGACAGAGGAGGATTGGCACTACCGAACTTGGGCGATTACTATTGGGCCGCCAATGTGGCAATGATACGTAGATGGATGATGGAGGGTGAGGGAGCGGCGTGGAAAAGGCTGGAGAGAAGGTCCTGTAAAGAGACGAGTCTAGAGGCGCTGGTGACGGCGCCGCTACCGTTCTCACCGAAAAAGTACACCACAAACCCGGTGGTGGCGGCAACACTGAACATATGGGGACAGTGGAGGCGACAGAGAGGGGTGCGGGGAGCCCTGGTGGGGTCCCCTATCAGGAACAACCATAGGTTCGCCCCAGGAAGAAAGGATGGAGGATTTCAGAGCTGGTACCAGTTGGGAATTAGGAGGGTGGGAGATTTATTTATAGATGGGACTTTTGCGAGCTTGGGAGCATTGGAGGAAAAGTATAAGTTGCCCCGGGGAAATTTCTTGAGATATATGCAGGTGAGGGCGTTTACTAGACAACAGGTGAGGGAATTTCCGCGGCTCCCGACACAGGGGATACAGGACAGGGTGCTTTCAGGGGTGTGGGTCGGAGAGGGCAAGGTGTCAGAGATTTATAGAGAGATGAGGGAAGAGGGGGAGGAGTCGGTGGGCGAACTAAAAGGAAAGTGGGAAGAAGAATTAGGGGAGGAGATAGAGGAGGGTATGTGGGCTGATGCCCTAAGCAGGGTAAATTCCTCTTCCTCATGCGCCAGGCTTAGCCTGATTCAATTTAAGGTGCTACATAGAGCACACATAACGGGAGCAAGACTGAGCAGATTCTTTGGAGTGGAGGACAAATGTGGGAGGTGTGGCGGGAGCTCGGCAAACCACGCACATATGTTTTGGACGTGCCCGGCACTGGAAGGGTATTGGAAGGGAGTGACGGGAGTGATTTCGAAGGTGGTGAAGGCCCGGGTCAAACCAGGCTGGGGGTTAGCTCTATTTGGAGTTGCGGAAGAGCCGGGAGTGCAGGAGGCGAAAGAGGCCGATGTCGTGGCCTTTGCGTCCCTAGTAGCCCGGCGCAGGATCCTACTCATGTGGAAGGAGGCGAAACCCCCCGGACTGGAGGCCTGGGTAAACGATATGGCGGGGTTCATTAAACTGGAGCAGATAAAGTTTGCCCTGAGAGGATCGGCTCAAGGGTTCACCAGGCGGTGGCAGCCATTTCTCGACTACCTAGGGGAACGTTAGAGGGAAGACGGATGACCAGCAGCAGCAACCCAGGGGGAGGGGGGGTTTAGTTTAGTTTAGGTCAAAAATAAAGGGGTTTTGTTACTTGTGTATTGTTAAAAATTTCTGTATTGTTACATTTGCTTTGTAAGAGGGGAAAAATTGTTGTTTGGGAAAAAAATTTCAATAAAATATATTTAAAAAAAAAAGAAGGGGGCGGTCCCGACAGGCAAGATACCACACGGCGGGATTTGGACGTTGTAGGCCGGGACTGGCAGACTTTTGCAAAGTGGCCATGCTTCCCATTGATGCACCATCACGGAGCAAGCTGGGGGAGGGGAGGGGGAGTGAGCATCCGCAAGGCGAGTAGGGAGGCAGTGACCATGCGCAGGGACGGGGGGGGGGGGAGGGAAAGGGGAACGGAGCATGCGCAGAGCGGTGAGAGGGGGAGGGGAGCCGGCACTGAATGTCCAATTGGGGGAGGGGGGAAAACGAGCGCACGTGCAGCCCCTCCCCTCAATAGCCCCTCCCCCTCCAACACTAACCCCTCCCCCCAAAATGGCGGCCGACCCCCTCCCCATTCTGATTGATCTCCACGCGGCCCTTAGTCGCCGCCCGCACCTTCTCACAAAAACCTCCGTCCGCCGTCAACCCCAGGTCAAGCCACCACCCCGGCCTCCGCTCTCGTCCCGTTCCAACCCGAACCTCAGCCGGCAGGGCGCATGGTCCGAGATAACTACCCCCCCACCCGCGCACTCTGCCCCCTCCACCCCCCAACCCAAATCTCCCGGCTCACCCTAAAGTAATCAATCCTCGAATATACCTTGGGGACGTGTGAAAAGAGGGAATATTCCCTCCTCCCAACTTTTACAGACGCACCATAGAAAGCATCCTATGGGGCTGCATCACAGCCTGGTATGGCAACTGCTCGGCCCAGGACCGCAAGAAACTTCAGAGAGTCGTGAACACCGCCCAGTCCATCACACAAACCTGCCTCCCATCCATTGACTCCATCTACACCTCCCGCTGCCTGCGGAAAGCAGGCAGCATAATCAAAGATCCCTCCCACCCGGCTTACTCACTCTTCCAACTTCTTCCATCGGGCAGGAGATACAGAAGTCTGAGAACACGCACGAACAGACTCAAAAACAGCTTCTTCCCCATGTCACCAGACTCCTAAATGACCCTCTTATGGACTGACCTGATTAACACTACACCCTGTATGCTTCATCCGATGCCAGTGCTTATGTAGTTACATTGTATACGTTGTGTTGCCCTATTATGTATTTTCCTTTATTCCCTTTTCTTCTCATGTACTTAATGATCTGTTGAGCTGCTCGCAGAAAAATACTTTTTGTCATGATATGCAGACACACACAATGATATACAGACAGGCACACACAAGCAGCTAATGAACACAGAGAACAGGACATGACCAATGAGTAGGCAGGACACTCAGGGGTGGTATCTCACTATAAAAGGCACGAGGCGCTCACACTCCGCCTCTTTCCACCGATGAACTTCTACAGAGTGAGTCAGGGTGTATGTACAGTATCACACCTCCAACACGTGGCTAAGAGCTAATCTTGTTCAGTCAGACAGAGTGACCACACTTAGGTTAGCAGAGAGTCGAACTCACAGAGAACTGAGCTAACTGTGTGACAGGTTCAATAAATCAGATTGAACTAACTTCAAGATCTGGAGTATCTTTTGGTTAAAGCTGCATCCAGTTGCAGCCTGTGTTATCCCAGAGTACATAGCACGACATGCTACCAGGAGACTGCTTAATCTCGGTGGTTTACCTCAGTCCGTTCCGTGACGACCAGCGAATGCATCCCGGCACCATGGAGAAGATTCAGGCTCCTCACCAGCTCAGGACCTCCGGCAATCTCAGTGCCAACTGGCGGACATTCAAGTAAAGGTTTCTGCTGTTCATCGAAGCCTCAGACCTCGCGGGTGCGTCTGATGCAAGGAAGATCGCGCCTCTCCTCTCAACGGCGGGGGATCAAGCCGTCGAACTCTTCAACTCCTTTCCCTTCACCGAAGGCCAGGACAAGACAAAGTTTCAGACCATCCTGGACAAGTTTGGCAGTCACTGTGAAGTGGACGCCAATGAAATCTTCGAGCACAGCCAGTGTTATACCAGTGGACCTAATACAGCACTTGTCACTGTATCTCGGTACACGTGACAATAAACAAAATCCGATCCCTTTCCCGCCATGGGTCCGCCATTGCAATGACATCACAGCCAAATTCCGCGTTTCAATGGCGAAGCCTCTCGAGACCGAAATATGTTTTGTCCCCTTTCCTGTCTTTATTTAAGGTACCGCGCGAGCCGCGGAGCTGATTCACCGAACACTTTGAGTAAATATTGCTGAAGTTGACCGAAATCTTTCCTCTTTTGCCGCTTCCTCCCCCTTACGATTTTTTTTTTAAAGTTACGTTCAGAACCATTTGCGTGCTGGCCACTTTCTGTTTACAAGGGACAGTGGGGTGGCAGACCTCGCCCTCTTGTCAACTTTCGGAGCGACTGCCGCTAAACCGGGGGACTATTCAAGCCAGTCGCTGCCCGCACAGATCATATTGCTGCCTTCCGCGGACCCCATCTTCGAACCGAGCCTTCACCTCGAACGGGGATGTCTGCTGTTACCCACTTCTGTTCGATCAGGAGCTGCCAAACGGTGCTCTCTGTCTGTCTCTCTCGCTCTGTCTGGCTGTGTTTGTCTCTCTCTGTCTGTGTGTGTGTGTGTGTGTTTGAGTCTCTCTCTCTCGCTGTGTCTCTGTGTGTGTCTCTCAATCTGTTTGTCTCTCTCTCACTGTCTCCCTCTCTGTCTCTCTCTCTCTGTCTGGCTGTGTGTGTCTTTCTGTCTGCGTGATTGTGTGTGACTCTGTCTCTCGCTGTGTCTGTGTGTGTGTCTCTCACTCTGTCTGGCTGTATGTGTCTGTGTGTGTGTGTGTGACTCTGTCTCTCTCTCGCTGTGTCTCTGCGTGTGTCTCTCAACCTGTCTGTCTCTCTCTCTCTCTCTCCCACTCTGTCTGTCTGTCTCTCTCACTCTGTGTGTGTGTGTCTGTCTCTCTCTCTGTCTCTGTGTGTGTGTGTGTGTCTGTCTCTCTCGCTGTCTCTCTCTCTCTCTCTCTGTCACTCTGTCTGTCTCTCTCTCTCTCTCACTCTGTCTCTGTGAATCTCTGTGTGTGTCTGTTCTCTCTATGCCTGTATGTATGTCTCTCTCTCTCTCTCTCTCTGCCTCACGCTCTATTTCTCTCTGTCTCTCTCTCTCTTTCTGTGTGTGTCTCTCTCTGTCTGTGTGTGTGTCTCTGTCTCTCTCTGTCTGTCTGTCTCTCTCTCTCTCTCTGCCTCACGCTCTATTTCTCTCTGTCTCTCTCTCTCTGTGTGTCTCTCTCTGTCTGTGTGTGTATCTCTGTCTCTCTCTGTCTGTCTGTTTCTCTGTCTGTCTGTCTCTCTCTCTCTCTTTCTGTGTGTGTCTCTGCATCTCAGTTTCTCCTGCCGTCTCGGTCTGTGTGTGTGTCTCTCCCTCTCTGTCTCTCTGTCTGTCTGTCTCTCTCTGTCTGTCTGGTCTCTCTCTCTCTGTCTCTCTCTCTGGTGTCTTTGGCAATAACTTCAGGCTCGGAAATGTATCACCATCCCAGGTAAATGCTTCTGATCAGCCAGTAGCTGGGAGAGACTTCAGTGAAAAGATTCCAAAGTAATTTCGGGGGAAAACCTCTTGTCATTTAAAAAGTATATGTTATTGGCTTCCGGGTGCGGCGATGACCAGCTGAGTCGCACGTTTCGGCAGCTCCCGGTGGAACGGACTTTTGGGCTCTTGATAGGAGCCCCAACGGCAATTTTAACGGCTAAAAACACCGTGCGGTAAACCAGAAGGGTGTTCCCCCTGGACACGGATGGAAAAAGGAGAGGAAAGTGGCCGGATTGCAGCGGATCCTTTGGAACAACGGCAAGGAAGGCAAGCAGAAACCAAGATGGCGTCGGAAGGTGGCAGTTTCATATGGGGCCCTGAACAACAAGAGTTCTTGAAACGCTGCGTGGAGGAGATAAAAAAGGAAATGAAGAAAGAGCTGTTGGCCCCGATATTACAGGCGATTGAAGGGCTGAAAGAGGAACAAAAGACCCAGGAGCAGGAGCTTCGGGTCGTGAAGGCGAAAGCAGCAGAGAATGAGAACGATATACAGGGCCTGGTGGTGAAGTCGGAGATACAGGAGGCACACCAGAAACGATCTGTGGAGAGGTTGGAGGCACTGGAAAACAACGCAAGGAGGAACAACTTGAGGATTCTTGGCCTTCCTGAAGGTGTGGAGGGGGCGGACGTCGGGGCATATGTGAGCACGATGCTGCACTCGTTAATGGGAGCGGAGGCCCCGACGGGTCCGTTGGAGGTGGAGGGAGCATACCGAGTTATGGTGCGAGGATCGAGAGCAGGAGAAACTCCCAGAGCCATAGTGGTGAGATTCCTCCGTTTTAAGGATAGAGAAATGGTCCTTAGATGGGCGAGGAAAACTCGGTGTAGTAAATGGGAGAACGCGGTGATCCGCGTTTATCAAGATTGGAGTGCGGAGGTGGCGAGAAGGAGGGCGAGCTTTAATCGGGCCAAAGCGGTACTTCACAAAAAGAAGATAAAATTTGGAATGCTGCAACCGGCAAGACTGTGGGTCACATATCAAGGGAGGCACCACTACTTTGAAACGGCGGATGAAGCGTGGACTTTTATTGTAGAAGAAAAATTGGAATGATTGGATTATGAAAATGAACGTTTGGACAAAGTGGTGGGGCGAATGGGGGGGGCGAAGAGGGGTTTTATGTTTTAATCCTGCGGTATGGTAACTTTTCTTTCTCCCACAGGTGGTGATGGGGGGAGGTGGGGAGGGAGAGGAGATGGGGCGTTGGCCATGGGAGGCGGGGCCGAGGGAGAGGCGCGGGCTTGGCTCCCGCGCTATGATAATTATGGCGGGAATAGAGAAGCAGGAAGGAGGGGGCGTCGCACGGTGCGAGCCGTGATCACGGGGGGAAGCCGAGGTCAGCCAGAGTTTGCTGACTTCTGGGAGCAACATGGGGGGAGTAATTACGCTAGCGGGGGGTCTAGCAGGGGGGGGGGGAATTACTGGGTTGCTGCTGCTGGGGAAAGGGGGGAGTGGGTACGGGAAAGGATGGGCGGGGGGGCACCGTCTGGGAGAGATACAGCTGCGTGGGAACTGGGTGAGAAGCTGGAAAAAGATGATGGCTAACCGGCAAGGGGGGGGGGGGGGGTGGGAAGCCCCCCAACTCGGCTGATCACGTGGAACGTGAGGGGGCTTAACGGGCCGATAAAGAGGGCACGAGTACTCGCACACCTTAAGAAACTTAAAGCAGATGTGGTTATGCTACAGGAAACGCACCTGAAACTGATAGACCAGGTTAGGTTGCGCAAAGGATGGGTGGGGCAGGTGTTCCATTCGGGGCTGGATGCGAAAAACAGGGGGGTGGCTATATTAGTGGGGAAGCGGGTAATGTTCGAGGCGAAGACTATAGTGGCGGATAACGGGGGCAGATACGTGATGGTGAGTGGCAAATTACAGGGAGAGATGGTGGTTTTGGTAAACGTGTATGCCTCGAACTGGGACGATGCCAACTTTATGAGGCGAATGCTAGGATGCATCCCAGACCTAGAGACCGGAAAGCTGATAATGGGGGGAGACTTTAACACGGTGTTGGAACCAAGGCTGGATAGGTCGAAGTCCAGGACTGGTAGGAGGCCGGCAGCAGCCAAGGTGCTTAAGGATTTTATGGAGCAGATGGGAGGGGTGGACCCGTGGAGATTCAGTAGACCTAGGAGTAAGGAGTTCTCGTTTTTCTCCTATGTCCATAAAGTCTATTCACGCATAGACTTTTTTGTGTTGGGTAGGGCATTGATCCCGAGGGTGAGGGGAACGGAATATACGGCTATAGCCATTTCGGATCATGCCCCACACTGGGTAGACTTGGAGATAGGGGAGGAAACAAGAGGGCGCCCACCCTGGAGAATGGACATGGGACTAATGGCGGATGAGGGGGTGTGCCTAAGGGTGAGGGGATGCATTGAAAAGTACTTGGAACTCAATGACAATGGGGAGGTTCAGGTGGGAGTGGTCTGGGAGGCGTTGAAGGCGGTGGTTAGGGGGGAGCTGATATCAATAAGGACACATAAAGGGAAGCAGGAGAGTAAGGAACGGGAGCGGTTGCTGCAAGAACTTTTGAGGGTGGATAGACAATATGCGGAAGCACCGGAGGAGGGACTGTACAGGGAAAGGCAAAGGCTGCATGTGGAATTTGACTTGCTGACTACAGGCACTGCAGAGGCACAATGGAGGAAGGCGCAGGGTGTACAGTATGAATATGGAGAGAAGGCGAGCAGATTGCTGGCACACCAATTGAGGAAAAGGGGAGCAGCGAGGGAAATAGGGGGGGTGAGGGACGAGGAAGGAGAGACGGAGCGGGGAGCGGAGAGAGTGAACGAAGTGTTCAAGACATTTTATAAAAAATTGTATGAAGCTCAACCCCCGGATGGGAGGGAGAGAATGATGGATTTTTTGGATCAGCTGGAAATTCCCAAGGTGGAAGAGCAGGAAAGGGTGGGACTGGGAGCACAGATCACGGTAGAAGAAGTGGTGAAAGGAATTAGGAACATGCAGACGGGAAAGGCCCCGGGACCGGACGGATTCCCAGTTGAATTTTACAGAAAATATTTGGACTTGCTCGCCCCGCTACTGACGAGGACCTTTAACGAGGCAAAGGAAAGGGGACAACTGCCCCCGACTATGTCAGAAGCAACGATATCGCTTCTCTTAAAGAAGGAAAAGGATCCGCTACAATGCGGGTCCTACAGACCAATTTCCCTCCTCAATGTGGATGCCAAGGTCCTGGCCAAGGTAATGGCAATGAGAATAGAGGAATGTGTCCCGGGGGTGGTTCATGAGGACCAAACTGGGTTTGTGAAGGGGAGACAGCTGAACACGAATATACGGAGGCTGTTAGGGGTAATGATGATGGCCCCACCAGAGGGTGAAACGGAGATAGTAGTGGCGATGGATGCCGAGAAAGCATTTGATAGAGTGGAATGGGATTATCTGTGGGAGGTGTTGAGGAGATTTGGGTTTGGAGAGGGGTATGTTAGATGGGTGCAGCTGTTGTATAGGGCCCCAGTGGCGAGTGTGGTCACGAATGGACGGGGATCGGCATATTTTCGGCTCCATAGAGGGACAAGGCAGGGATGTCCTCTGTCCCCATTACTGTTTGCACTGGCGATTGAGCCCCTGGCGATAGCGCTGAGAGGTTCCAAGAGATGGAGGGGAATACTTAGGGGAGGAGAAGAACACCGGGTATCTTTATATGCGGATGATCTGCTACTATATGTGGCGGATCCAGCGGAGGGGATGCCAGAAATAATGCGGATACTTGGGGAGTTTGGGGATTTTTCAGGGTATAAATTGAACATGGGGAAGAGTGAGCTGTTTGTGGTGCATCCAGGGGAGCAGAGTAGAGAAATAGAAGACCTACCGTTGAGGAAGGTAACAAGAGACTTTCGTTACCTGGGGATCCAGATAGCTAAGAATTGGGGCACATTGCACAGGCTAAATTTGACGCGGTTGGTGGAACAGATGGAGGAAGATTTCAAGAGATGGGATATGGTAGCATTGTCAATGGCAGGGAGGGTGCAGGCGGTTAAGATGGTGGTCCTCCCGAGATTCCTCTTTGTGTTTCAGTGCCTCCCGGTGGTGATCACGAAGGCTTTTTTCAAAAGGATAGAAAAGAGTATCATGGGTTTTGTTTGGGCCGGGAAGACTCCGAGAGTGAGGAAGGGATTCTTACAGCGTAGTAGGGATAGGGGGGGGGCTGGCACTACCGAGCCTAAGTGAGTATTATTGGGCCGCTAATATTTCAATGGTGAGTAAGTGGATGGGAGAGGAGGAAGGAGCGGCGTGGAAGAGATTAGAGAGGGCGTCCTGTAGGGGGACCAGCCTGCAGGCTATGGTGACAGCCCCATTGCCGTTCTCACCAAGGAACTATACCACGAGTCCGGTGGTGGTAGCTACACTGAAGATTTGGGGACAGTGGAGACGACATAGGGGAAAGACCGGAGCATTGGGGGGGTCCCCGATAAGAAACAACCATAGGTTTGCCCCGGGGGGAATGGATGGGGGATATGGAATGTGGCAAAGAGCAGGAATAACGCAACTGAAAGATCTGTTTGTGGATGGGAAGTTCGCGAGTCTGGGAGCGCTGACTGAGAAATATGGGTTGCCCCAAGGGAATGCATTCAGGTACATGCAATTGAGGGCTTTTGCGAGGCAACAGGTGAGGGAATTCCCGCAGCTCCCGACACAAGAGGTGCAGGACAGAGTCATCTCGAAGAAATGGGTGGGGGACGGTAAGGTGTCGGATATATATAGGGAAATGAGGGATGAAGGGGAGACTATGGTGGACGAACTAAAAGGGAAATGGGAAGAAGAGCTAGGGGAGGAGATCGAGGAGGGGCTGTGGGCAGATGCCCTAAACAGGGTAAACTCGTCGTCCTCGTGCGCCAGGCTAAGCCTGATTCAGTTTAAGGTATTACACAGGGCACATATGACTGGAACACGGCTCAGTAAATTTTTCGGGGTGGAGGATAGGTGTGCGAGGTGCTCGAGAAGCCCAGCGAATCATACCCATATGTTTTGGTCATGCCCGGCACTACAGGGGTTTTGGATGGGGGTGACAAAGGTGCTTTCGAAAGTAGTAGGAGTCCGGGTCGAACCAAGCTGGGGGTTGGCTATATTTGGGGTTGCACAAGAGCCGGGAGTGCAGGAGGCGAGAGAGGCCGATGTTTTGGCCTTTGCGTCCCTAGTAGCCCGGCGCAGGATATTGCTAATGTGGAAAGAAGCCAAGCCCCCGGGGGTGGAGACCTGGATAAATGATATGGCGGGGTTCATAAAGTTAGAGCGGATTAAGTTCGTCCTAAGGGGGTCGGCTCAAGGGTTTACCAGGCGGTGGCAACTGTTCGTCGAATATCTTGCGGAAAGATAGATGGGGGAAAAAAGAAGGCAGCAGCAGCAGCCCAGGACTTGGGTGGGGGGGGGGGGGGGGTGGCCTGAGACAAGGCAGTTGCCAATTAGGGCTAGTTTTTATTTTTGTTATTTAATATTTATTTATTTGTTGTTGTTTTCTTTTGTTCTTGTTTAAATAAAAAAGGTCATTATTATCTGTATTGTTATAATGTTGTGTAAAGGATGCACAATGTACTGTGTTGGTTGACCAAAAATTTTCAATAAAATATTATTTAAAAAAAAAAGTATATGTTATTTATTTCTGATGTAGGACAGGCACCCACATTACCGTTGGAGAAGGCAAGGGGAAACAGTCTGGATTTGAAGATGACACGGCCTTGCATCTTAACTGTCGATACAACTACACCGACCATTTTACCAGTGGATTTCAAAATGGATAATTTCCCTGACACTATTTTTCAACGGGAATGAAATGTGAAATGGCGTGTGGTGTGATGGGCCAGGGTTTAGAGAACCCCAAAGTGTACCATGGAGTTCACTGACCCACAACGTTTACTAGATTGTGGTATGAGGAGCACACGGCCCACTCTACAGGTGCGGGACAGCAGAAATGGAAAAGTATTTTTTAAAGCAAAACAATGTTTATTCTATGAACTCAAGTTAACCTTTTTAAAACATAGAGTGAACATCGTAGCAACCATCAATTCAAATACAACCCCCAAAGAATACAACACTAAGTAATCCTTTAAGCTTTCCTTTTAACATCCATAAGACTTAAAACACCTTTTACCTGAAGCACATCAGGTTAACGTCACTACTGTTATTAGTTTTAAATCACCAAAGGATCGATTTACAGCCTTTAGATTACAGAGAGCGATTCATACACCTTCTGGCTGTGACTGCAGCTATCCAGCTCTGAAAACGAAACTAAAACACACCCTGCAGCAAACAGCCTAAAACGAAAGTAAAAAGCTGACCGGCAGCCCAGCTCCACCCCCTATCTGACATCACTGCACTCATAAACACCCATTTCTTAAAGGTACTCCCACTACAGTTATTCTATTAAAAAAACACCCATTTCTTAAAGGTACACTCACATGACACCATATGTTTTGGGCATGCCCAAAGCTTCGGGGATTTTGGCAGGGGTTTGCAGATGTCATCTCCACGGTGTTGAAAACAAGGGTGGCACCGAGTCCAGAAGGGAGCGATTTTCGGGGTGTCGGAGGATCCAGGGGGCGAGAGAGGCCGACGCCTTGGCGTTTGCCTCCTTGGTAGCCCGGAGACGGACACTGTTAGCATGGAGGGGCTCGAAGCCCCCAACATCAGGTCAATAACACAGCTAGCTTCCTCAGTCTTGAGAAAATCAAGTTTGCCCTAAGAGGGTCAATGCTAGGTTTCGTCCGGAGGTGGCAGCCATTTGTCAACTTCAGAGAAAATTAGCTGTCAACAGAGGGGGGGGGGGGGGGGGGGAACGGGGTTAGGCTAGAATACTGTTCAAGGAAAGTGGAACCTATGAGGGAGGTAGATGGTCTTTGCGCTATGTTTCTAGTTGTTTGTATATGGTTTACTGTTATAAATCACAAATGCCTTAATAAAATATTTTACAAAAAAAAACTGCAGCTTAATCTTGATCAGCTGGGGACGTGGGCCAGGAAGTGGCAAATGGAGTTCAATACAGATAAGTGTGAGGTGTTGCATTTCGGAAAGTCAAATCGAGGCAGGACTTTCACAGCAAACGGTAGGGCCTTAGGGAGTATCGTGTGTGGTGATAAGCATCACTGTAAATACGCAAGGGGTTAATGCAAATACACTAAGACTAAATAAACACTAGAGGGAGCACCAGAGCCACCATGACACACACACAGTCAACAATAGGTCAGTAAGATAGGACACGACCAATGGGCAGTCAAACCCAGAGATGACACTACCACAAGGGGGCATTGCACAACCCATATAAAAGGACAAGGCACACATGCTCTGTCTCTTTCCACAGGCGACACTCAGTGAGAAGTACAGGGGCATATCGACAGCATCACACCCACCGCATGGCTTAGAGCAGACTGGTTCGTTAGACTGAGTTACTACAGCAAGATTAGCAGGAGAGTCGAACTCAAGTAGGAGAATTGTTAACTGTTCAATAAATGTGTTAAACCTATCTCCAAGCCTGAACCTTCCTTTGCCAGAGTGCACATCAAGGGAGCAGCTGATGCTACATGAAGAAGCATAACACAACATGGTACCAGGAGTGCCTGTTGAATCTCTATAGTTCAACTCAACATATCCGTGACTACCAGCAATAGCACCCAGGCAAGATGTTCGAGATTCCGGTTCCACAGCAGCTCAGGTGCCACGGCAATCTCATTGCAAACTGGCGTGCGTTCAGGCAGAGATTCGAGATCTACCTGGTAGCGTCCGACCTAGATGCCGTGGCGGATGCAGAGAAAATAAAGCTTCTGCTCACCATTGCGGGTGCAAGTGCTGCAGAAATCTTCAAGACCTTCAAGTACTCCAAAGGGCAAGACAAGAGACCATCCTTCCTTTGTCTGAGCGCACATCATCAAGGAAGCAGCTTATGCTACATGAGGAAGCATAACGCAACATCGTGGGACAGAGGGACCTTGGAGTTCAGGTGCACGGTTCTCTGAAGGTGGAGTCACAGGTAGATAGGGCAATGAAGAAGGCTTTTGGCCTCCATCAGTCAGGGCATTGAGTAGAGAAGTTGGGAAGTTATGTTGCAATTGTCCAGGACGTTGGTGAGGTCGCACGTGGAGTATTGTGTTTTTGGGTGCTTTTCTATAGGAAAGATGTTATTAAACTGGAGAGAGCGCAGAAGAGATTGACAAGGATGTTACCAGGATTCAAGGGACTGAGTTGTAAGGAGAGATTGGACAGGCCAGGACCCTTTTCTTTGGAGCGTAGGAGACTGAGGGGTGATCTTAGCGAGGTGAATAAGATCGCGAGAGGCATGGATAGGGTGAATGCACTTCGTCTTTTCCCCAGTGTTGAGGGGATCGAGAGCCAGAGGGCATCGGTTTGAGTTCAGAGGGGGAAAGAATTAATGGAATCTGAGGAGCAACGTTTACACAGAGGGAATGTAGCCACTTAAAATGCCAACTCCCGATTTAAAATGGCGACCGGCAAAGCTGATGGGAAAGTCAGCCAACAGGACACAAACGAGCAGCTGCAGGTTGGCTGTGTATTTATCTCTGGAAAGGCCAGACAAGATCGATACCAGCAACCATCAGCATAACAAAACACCAGCCACCTGCATACTAATGAGCAATCCCCGCGAACAATGAGCAACATTTAGACACAAATCCAAACCAGACTCTTCGGCGCCAGCAGAAGCCTACACAATGGGAGGTGAACGACCACCTCAAGACTGCACATCGATCAGGGAACCGCTCCAGCATTGGAGAAAATCGAACCAAGCGATTGGGACAAAGTCCAATCACTTGGGACCAGGTACAGGGTCCGCCCCGAAAGGCGGAAGTCCCTGGGGACTATAAGAATAGAGTCCAAGCTCAAATCGCTCTTCTTGACCGGTCACTCAACAACGTGAACCAACCCTTGACAGTGACCGGTCCAGCCGCCGCTGATATCCAGTAAGTCTTACTTCAACGCTCGCTACGAGATAGGCGCTCCTAGCTACCAATCCGTACCAACTTCGAATCCCGCAGACTCCGAACCCGAACGAAAGGCCATTTGTTTCCCTGACCTGGTGGGCCAGTCCGAAGTTAAGTATAGGCCTGTTAGTTGTAGAAGTAGCTTAGACGTAGAATTTATGCATGAGTAGCGATTACTGTGTATAATAAATGTGCTTTGATTTAAATCTTACTAAGCGGTGTGTTGGATTATTGATCATTACTCGGACTTGAACCTCGTGGCGGTATCATAAAGATACCTGGCGACTCGAGAGCAAAGGTAATAAAACAGAGCAATTGAACCAAGGAGAAAGTTAGCAACAGGTGGTACGTATGTGGAATGAGCTGCCGGAGGAAGTGGTTGGGGCAGGGACATTGACAACATTGAAAAGGCATTTGGACAGATACATGGATAGGAAAGGTTCAGAGGGATATGGGGTTAGCCTTTGGTTGGCATGGACCAGTTTGCTCCGAAGAGCCTGTCCCCGTGCCGTAGATTCTACCATTGACTGCCTGCCCAGCTCTATTGTTCTGCCTGGCGGTCGCCCATTCCCTTCCTGCCTGCGGAACCGGAGCCTGCGGTGTGAGCACCTCTCTATAACGTGCAATCCACTGCAATCTCAGCTTCGCCCATGCTCCAAAGTGTCTGCAAGCTGCTCCAGCTCTGAAACCCGAGCTTCCGGGAGCTGTCGATGGAGACTCAGGGCAGCACGGTAGCATTGCGGTTAGCACAATTGCTTCACAGCTCCAGGGTCCCAGGTTCGATTCCCGGCTTGGGTCACTGTCTGTGCGGAGTCTGCACATCCTCCCCGTGTGTGCGTGGGTTTCCTCCGGGTGCTCCGGTTTCCTCCCACAGTCCAAAGATGTGCGGGTTAGATGGATTGGCCATGATAAATTGCCCTTAGTGTCCAAAATTGCCCTTAGTGTTGGATTGGGTTATGGGGATAGGGTGGAGGTGTTGACCTTGGGTAGGGTGCTCTTTCCAAGAGCCGGTGCAGACTCGATGGGCCGAATGGCCTCCTTCTGCACTGTAAATTCTATGATAATCTATGATAACCTATGATGGAGACACTTCCTGCACACAAGCTGGACCCGGCCACCGGAGATGCCCCCGGACTCCCACGTGGAGCAAGAGGAGCAAACCAAGGCCTGCGTCTCTAGGTTTCAAATTGCAAGGTTCTGGTTTGAACCAGTTTCGCAATTAACCCGCCAGAGTTAGAGTTGAGATCACCTGAGCTGGTCCCTGCTTCAGGAACGCAACTAACTAAAGTGCGGCTTTTAATTAGCCAATCAAAGGACTAATTTAGCAAACCATGAGAGCAAGTTTGATTACTACTTACCTCCTTATAACTCACCACTTGAACTCCTTGCTCCCACCCAACTCCGAAAGCACCCTCACTCTGCCAAACAGCACTCAATTAGGAGAAGGGAGTGTGCAACGAGACCTGGGTGTCCTTGTACACCAGTCACTGATGGTAAGCCTGCAGGTGCAGCAGGCCGTAAAGAAGGCGAAGGGTATGTTGGCCTTCATTGCGAGAGGATTCGAGTACAGGAACAGGGATAGCTTGCTCCAATTATACAGGGCCTTGGTGGGGCCACACTTGGAGTATTTGTACAGTTTTGGTCTCCTTCTCTGAGGAAGGATGTTCTTGCTCTCGAGGGAGTGCAGCGAAAGTTTACCAGACTGATTCCTGGGATGGCGGGACTGACGTACGAGGAGAGATTGAGTCGGTTGGGATTGTATTCGCCGGAGTGAAGAAGAATGAGGGGGGATCTCATGGAAACCTATCAAATTCTAACCGGACTGGACAGGGGAGATGCAGGAAGGTTGTCCCCGATGGTGGGTGTGTCCAGAACCAGGGGGTACAGTCCGGGGATACGGGGGAGACCATTGAGGACAGAGATGAGGAGAAATTTCTTCACCCGGAGAGTGGTCGGCCTGTGCAATTCGTTCCCACGGGAAGTAGTTGAAGCCAAAACATTGTATGTCTTCGAGAAGCAGTTAGGTACAGCACTGAGGGTGAAGGGGATCGAAGGATATGGGGGGAAAGCAGGATTAGGCGAGTGAGTTGGATGATCAGCCATGATCATAGTGAATGGCGGAACAGGCTCGAAGGGCAGAATGGCCTCCTCCTGCTCCTATGTTCTACGTTTCTAGGCCATTCGGCCCCTCGAGCCTGTTCCGTTACTCATTATGATCATGGCTGATCGTCAAGTTCAATACCCTGATCCCACCTTCCCCCATATCCCTCGATCCCTTTAGCCCCAAGAGCAAATCTAATTCCTTCTCGAAATTACACAACAATTTGGCCTCAACTACTTCCTGTGGTAGTGAACTCCACAGATTCACCACTCTCTGGGGCCTAAAATCCCCTGAGTCCTAAAATCTCTCCCTGAATGCCAGCAAAACTAAAGAGCTGGTCATTGACTACAGGAAGCAAAGTGACATTTAAGGGGCATCTTGACAAATATATGAATAGGATGGGAATAGAGGGATACGGACCCAGGAAGTGTAGAAGATTGTAGTTTAGTCGGGCAGCATGGTCGGCACGGGATTGGAGGGCCGAAGGGCCTGTTCCTGTGCTGTACTTTTCTTTGTACTGTACACACCCCTGTCAGCACCAACGGGGCCGAGGTGGAGATGGGTAGCAGTTCCAAATTCCTAGGGGTGCACATCTCCAAAAATCTGTCCTGGTCCACCCACGTCGACGCTACCACCAAGAAAGCACAACAGCGCCTATACTTCCTCAGGAAACTAAGGCATGCCCGCATTAACCCTTACCAACTTTTACAGACACACCATAGAAAGCATCCTATGGGGCTGCATCACAGCCTGGTATGGCAACTGCTCGGCCCAGGACCGCAAGAAACTTCAGAGAGTCGTGAACACCGCCCAGTCCATCACAGGAACCTGCCTCCCATCCACTGACTCCATCGACACCTCCCGCTGCCTGGGGAAAGCGGGCAGCATAATCAAAGACCCCTCCCACCCGGCTTACTCACTCTTCCAACTTCTTCCATCGGGCAGGAGATACAGAAGTCTGAGAACACGCACGAACAGACTCAAAAACAACTTCTTCCCCACTGTCACCAGACTCCTAAACGACCCTCTTATGGACTGACCTCATTAACACTACACCCTGTATGCTTCATCCGATGCCAGTGCTTATGTAGTTACATTGTATATGTTGTGCTGCCCTATTATGTATTTTCTTTTATTCCCTTTTCTTCCCATGTACTTAATGATCTGTTGAGCTGCTCGTAGAAAAATACTTTTCACTGTACCTCGGTCCACGTGACAATAAACAAATCCAATCCAATTCTAAAACGTTTACCCCTTATCCTCAAACTATGACCCCTAGTTCTGGACTCCCCCCCCCCCCCCCCGCACCACCCACCACCGGGAACATTCTTTCTGAATCTACCCTGTCTAACCCTGTTAGAATTTTATAAGTTTCGATGAGATCCCCTCTCACTCTTCTAAACTCCAATGAATATAATCCGAGTCGACTCAATCTCTCCTCATATGTCAGTCCCGCCATCCCAGGAATCAGTCTGGTAAACCTTTCGCTGCTCTCCCTCCATAGCAAGAACATCCTTCCTCAGAGAAGGAGACCAAAACTGCTCACAATACTCCAAGTGTGGCCTCACCAAGGCCCGATACAATTGCAGTAAAACATCCCTGTTCCTGTGCTCAAATCCTCTCGCTACGAAGGCCAACATACCAATTGCCTTCTTTCCTGCCTGCTGTACCTGCCCGCTTACTTTCAGCGACTGATGCACGAGGACAGCAAGGTCTCGCTGAGTATCACCTCTCTCAATTTACACCCCATTCAAATAATCGTCTGCCTTCCTATTTTGCTCCCGAAGCGGGTACCCTCACATTTATCCACATTGTACCAAATCCGCCTCTGACCCTAGGCTCCAACAGAGCAACACTCCATCCACTCTTAGGTACTGAGATTCGGTTAGCCAGGCAAAGGTCATTCTCTATTGTCTACAAAATTGTGAGAGGTGTGGACAGGGCGAATAGCAACGAGTTTTTCACAGAGTGGGGGTGTCAATTACAAGGGGTCACGATTTCAAGGTGAGAGGGGGAAAGTTTAAGGGAGATGTACGTGGAAAGTTCTTTACGTAGAGGGTGGGGGTGCCTGGAACGCTTTGCCAGCGGAGAGGCGGGCACGATAGCATCATTTAAGATGCATCTCGACAGATATATGAACGGGCGGGGAACAGAGGGAAGTAGATCCTTGGTAAATAGGCGACATGTTTAGATAGAGGATCTGGATCGGCGCAGGCTGGGAGGGCCGAAGGGCCTGTTCCTGTGCTGTGATTTTCTGTGTTCTTTGTTAACCCCCCGCCGGGTCGGAGAATCCCCGGGGGGGGGGTGGCGTGAATCCCGCCCCCGCTGCCCCGACGCCGGCTGCCCTATTCTCCGGCGCCGTTTCTCTCGGGCGCCGGCGGGATTGCCGCTGCGCCGGTCGGGGGCCGTTGACAGCCCCCCCCCCCCCCCCTCCCCCGCCCCCCCCCCCCCCCCCCCCCCCCCACCCCGGCGATTCTCCGGGCCCCGATGAGCCGAGCGGCCGTCCAGCTTTGCCCAGTCCCGGCCGGCGTGAATTACTCACTTCACTCACGGCGGGACTTGCAGGTGAGTGTGCGGGGGGGGGCGGGGGGGCGGTCCTCGGAGGGGGGGGGGGGGCGGCTCGGGGGGGTGGGGTCCGTGGCCTGGCCCGCGATCGGGGCCTACCGATCTGCGGGCGGGCTGGCTCTGTGCGGGGGGGGGGCGGGGGGGGGGGCCTATGTTCCTCCGCGCCGGGTCCCTGGAGGGCTCCGCCAAATTGCCCGGGGGGCCGGCGCGGAGAAGGAACCCCCCGCGGCGTGCGCGGAAATACGCCGGCCGGTCTGCGCATGCGCGGAAATACGCGGCCGGTCTGCGCCTGCGTGGAAATACGCCGGCCGGTCCGCGCATGCGCGGAAATACGCCAGCCGGTCCGCGCATGCGCGAGATCCCGCCGACCGTTCCGCGCGTTGCGCGAACGCGTGCCAGCTCTTCGCCGCCAGCTGGAACAGCGGGGACGACCCCAGTGGGAGCCGTTGCCGCCGGTTTTGACGCCGGCGTGGGGACATAGCTCCATTTTTCGAGAACCCCACCCCCGGTAATCGAGTGAATGAAGTAGACTGCGTGAACATTTGAGGTTGTCCATTTTTTCAGGAAGAATAAAAGAAGTTTAGCATCTAAATAGTGAGGGATCCGGGAACCCGGCTGCATGAATCAGAAAATATCCAGGTACAATGGGCAATTAGGGACACGGACAGAATATGATTGTTCATTGCGAGGAGAATTGATTACTAGAGCAGGGAGATTATCCTTCAGTCAAACACGGCTTTGGGAGACCACATTTCAAGTGGCGGAGGATGTTACTGACCCTCCGAAAGAGCATCCTATCTTAGGCCCAATCCCCATGCTAACAGTAACCCCGCCTAACCTTTTGGACATTCATGGGGCAATGGATCGCGGCCTATCCACCGCACCCTGCACGTCTTTGGACTGCGGGAGGACGTTGCAGACGCCGCACAAGCTGGGAATTGAACCCGGGTCCCTGGCGCTGTGGGGCAGCAGAGCTAACCCACTGTGCCACCCTGCTGCCTTCTGTAGTAGCATGGCCTACCCCTTTAAAGGGGCAGGTCGCCAGCCCATGTGACTGGTCCGTTGCCATGGGCAACAGCGCGCCAGCGCAGGGCCAGGAATGGGGCCTGGGCGGAGTGAAACCTGCAGCTGGGGAGTTAATCTGACTCTAGTTGCTCTGTGCCTGTATCATACTCGACTTTGTCTTCTACAATAAACCCCTTTGGTTTACACTGGAAGCCTCCAGCGTATCTGTCTCAAGCCACCACATGTCAACGAGGTGACGACCATAAGACACAGGAGCAAGAATTAGGCCACTCGGCCCATCGAGTCTGCTCCGCCATTCGATCATGGCTGATATTTTCTCATCCCCATTCTCCTGCCTTCTCCCCATAACCCCTGATCCCCTTATTGATCAAGAACCTATCTCTGACTTGCAAGGCAGCATTGTGACCACACTGCTCACCACCATGAACAAGGACTTCCAAGTCCCTTTGTGCCTTTCCTAAGCATTTCCCCGTTTAGAAAATAGTCTATGCCTAAATTCCTCCTTCCAAAGTGCGTAACGTGGCAGCACGGTGGCACAGTGCTTAGCACAATTGCTTCACAGCTCCAGGGTCCCAGGTTCGATTTCCGTCTTGGGTCACTGTCTGTGCGGAGTCTGCACGTTCTCCCCGTGTGTGCGTGGGTTTCCTCCGGGTGCTCCGGTTTCCTCCCACAGTCCAAAGATGTGCAGGTTAGGTGGATTGGCCGTGCTGAATTGCCCTTAGTGTCCAAAATTGCCCTTAGTGTTGGGTGGGGTTACTGGGTTATGGGGATAGGATGTTGACCTTGGGCAGGGTGCTCTTCCAAGAGCCGGTGCATGACTCGATGGGCCGAATGGCCTCCTTCTGCACTGTAAATTCTATGAAATTCTACAACCTCACACTTTTCCAAATTGCACTCCATCTGACACTTCTTTGCCCACTCTCCTAGCCTGTCCAAGTCCTTCTGCAGCCTCCCTAGCCCTCAATACTACCTGTCCCTCTGAAGACCTTTGTAAATGAATGATTAGATCGCAGAGGCATTGCTGCATAATAATAATAATCTTTATTAGTGTCACTAGTAGGCTTACAGTAACACTGCAATTAAGTTTTTGTCACTAGTAGGCTTACATTAACACTGCAATTAAGTTATTGTCACAAGTAGGCTTACATTAACGCTGCAATTAAGTTATTGCCACTAGTAGGCTTACAGTAACACTGCAATATTAAGTTATTGTCACTAGTAGGCTTACATTAACACTGCAATTAAGTTATTGTCACTAGTAGGCTTACATTAACACTGCAATTAAGTTATTGTCACTAGTAGGCTTACATTAACACTGCAATGAAGTTGTCATTAGTAGGCTTACATTAACACTGCAATTAAGTTATTGTCACTAGTAGGCTTACATTAACACTGCAATGAAGTTGTCACTAGTAGGCTTACATTAACACTGCAATTAAGTTTTATTGTCACTAGTAGGTTACATTAACACTGCAATTAAGTTATTGTCACTAGTAGGCTTACATTAACACTGCAATTAAGTTATTGTCACTAGTAGGCTTACATTAACACTGCAATTAAGTTATTGTCACTAGTAGGCTTACATTACCGCTGCAATTAAGTTATTGTCACTAGTAGGCTTACATTAACACTGCAATTAAGTTATTGTCACTAGTAGGCTTACATTAACACTGCAATGAAGTTGTCACTAGTAGGCTTACATTAACACTGCAATTAAGTTATTGTCACTAGTAGGCTTACATTAACGCTGCAATTAAGTTATTGTCACTAGTAGGCTTACATTAACGCTGCAATTAAGTTATTGTCACAAGTAGTCTTACATTAACACTGCAATTAAGTTATTGTCACAAGTAGGCTTACATTAACACTGCAATTAAGTTATTGTCACAAGTAGTCTTACATTAACACTGCAATTAAGTTATTGTCACAAGTAGGCTTACATTAACACTGCAATTAAGTTATTGTCAAATGTAGGCTGACATTAACGCTGCAATTAAGTTATTATCACAAGTACGCTTACATTAACGCTGCAATTAAGTTATTGTCACTAGTAGGCTTACATTAACGCTGCAATTAAGTTATTGTCACTAGTAGGCTTACATTAATGCTGCAATTAAGTTATTGTCACTAGTAGGCTTACATTAACACTGCAATTAAGTTATTGTCACAAGTAGGCTTACATTAACACTGCAATTAAGTTATTGTCACAAGTAGGCTTACATTAACGCTGCAATTAAGTTATTGTCACTAGTAGGCTTACATTAACACTGCAAT
This sequence comes from Scyliorhinus torazame, assembly GCF_047496885.1. Lineage (NCBI taxonomy): Eukaryota > Metazoa > Chordata > Chondrichthyes > Carcharhiniformes > Scyliorhinidae > Scyliorhinus > Scyliorhinus torazame. Next base: position 10,799,044 of record NC_092711.1, read on the forward strand.
TAAGTTATTGTCACAAGTAGGCTTACATTAACGCTGCAATTAAGTTATTGTCACAAGTACGCTTACATTAACGCTGCAATTAAGTTATTGTCACAAGTAGGCTTACATTAACACTGCAATTAAGTTATTGTCACAAGTAGGCTTACATTAACGCTGCAATTAAGTTATTGTCACAAGTAGGCTGACATTAACACTGCAATTAAGTTATTGTCACAAGTAGGCTTACATTAACACTGCAATTAAGTTATTGTGACAAGTAGGCTGACATTAACGCTGCAATTAAGTTATTATCACAAGTACGCTTACATTAACGCTGCAATTAAGTTATTGCCACTAGTAGGCTTACATTAACACTGCAATTAAGTTATTGTCACTAGTAGGCTTACATTAACGCTGCAATTAAGTTATTGTCACTAGTAGGCTTACATTAACGCTGCAATTAAGTTATTGTCACTAGTAGGCTTACATTAACGCTGCAATTAAGTTATTGTCACTAGTAGGCTTACATTAACACTGCAATTAAGTTATTGTCACTAGTAGGCTTACATTAACACTGCAATTAAGTTATTGTCACTAGTAGGCTTACATTAACGCTGCAATAAGTTATTGTCACTAGTAGGCTTACATTAACGCTGCAATTAAGTTATTGTCACAAGTAGTCTTACATTAACACTGCAATTAAGTTATTGTCACAAGTAGGCTTACATTAACACTGCAATTAAGTTATTGTCACAAGTAGTCTTACATTAACACTGCAATTAAGTTATTGTCACAAGTAGGCTTACATTAACACTGCAATTAAGTTATTGTCAAAAGTAGGCTGACATTAACGCTGCAATTAAGTTATTATCACAAGTACGCTTACATTAACGCTGCAATTAAGTTATTGTCACTAGTAGGCTTACATTAACACTGCAATTAAGTTATTGTCCCAAGTAGGCTTACATTAACACTGCAATTAAGTTATTGTCACTAGTAGGCTTACATTTACGCTGCAATTAAGTTATTGTCACTAGTAGGCTTACATTAACGCTGCAATTAAGTTATTGTCACAAGTAGTCTTACATTAACACTGCAATTAAGTTATTGTCACAAGTAGGCTTACATTAACACTGCAATTAAGTTATTGTCACTAGTAGGCTTACATTAATGCTGCAATTAAGTTATTGTCACAAGTAGGCTTACATTAACGCTGCAATTAAGTTATTGTCACAAGTAGGCTTACATTAACACTGCAATTAAGTTATTGTCACTAGTAGGCTTACATTAACGCTGCAATTAAGTTATTGTCACTAGTAGGCTTACATTAACGCTGCAATTAAGTTATTGTCACTAGTAGGCTTACATTAACGCTGCAATTAAGTTATTGTCACTAGTAGGCTTACATTAACGCTGCAATTAAGTTATTGTCACTAGTAGGCTTACATTAATGCTGCAATTAAGTTATTGTCACAAGCAGGCTTACATTAACACTGCAATTAAGTTATTGTCACAAGTAGGCTTACATTAATGCTGCAATTAAGTTATTATCACAAGTAGGCTTTCATTAATGCTGCAATTAAGTTATTGTCACTAGTAGGCTTACATTAACACTGCAATTAAGTTATTGTCACAAGTAGGCTTATATTAACACTGCAATTAAGTTTTATTGTCACTAGTAGGCTTACATTAACGCTGCAATTAAGTTATTGTCACTAGTAGGCTTACATTAACGCTGCAATTAAGTTATTGTCACTAGTAGGCTTACATTAACGCTGCAATTAAGTTATTGTCACTAGTAGGCTTACATTAACGCTGCAATTAAGTTATTGTCACTAGTAGGCTTACATTAACGCTGCAATTAAGTTATTGTCACAAGTAGGCTTACATTAACGCTGCAATTAAGTTATTGTCACAAGTAGGCTTACATTAACGCTGCAATTAAGTTATTGTCACAAGTAGGCTTACAGTAACGCTGCAATTAAGTTATTGTCACTAGTACGCTTACATTAACGCTGCAATTAAGTTATTGCCACTAGTAGGCTTACATTAACGCTGCAATTAAGTTATTGTCACTAGTAGGCTTACATTAACACTGCAATTAAGTTATTGTCACTAGTAGGCTTACATTAACACTGCAATTAAGTTATTGTCACTAGTAGGCTTACATTAACGCTGCAATTAAGTTATTGTCACAAGTAGTCTTACATTAACACTGCAATTAAGTTATTGTCACAAGTAGGCTTACATTAACACTGCAATTAAGTTATTGTCACAAGTAGTCTTACATTAACACTGCAATTAAGTTATTGTCACAAGTAGGCTTACATTAACACTGCAATTAAGTTATTGTCAAAAGTAGGCTGACATTAACGCTGCAATTAAGTTATTATCACAAGTACGCTTACATTAACGCTGCAATTAAGTTATTGTCACTAGTAGGCTTACATTAACACTGCAATTTAGTTATTGTCACAAGTAGGCTTACATTAACACTGCAATTAAATTATTGTCACTAGTAGGCTTACATTAACACTGCAATTAAGTTATTGTCACTAGTAGGCTTACATTTACGCTGCAATTAAGTTATTGTCACTAGTAGGCTTACATTAACGCTGCAATTAAGTTATTGTCACAAGTAGTCTTACATTAACACTGCAATTAAGTTATTGTCACAAGTAGGCTTACATTAACACTGCAATTAAGTTATTGTCACTAGTAGGCTTACATTAATGCTGCAATTAAGTTATTGTCACTAGTAGGCTTACATTAACACTGCAATTAAGTTATTGTCACAAGTAGGCTTACATTAACACTGCAATTAAGTTATTGTCCCAAGTAGGCTTACATTAACACTGCAATTAAGTTATTGTCACTAGTAGGCTTACATTTACGCTGCAATTAAGTTATTGTCACTAGTAGGCTTACATTAACGCTGCAATTAAGTTATTGTCACAAGTAGTCTTACATTAACACTGCAATTAAGTTATTATCACAAGTAGGCTTACATTAACGCTGCAATTAAGTTATTGCCACTAGTAGGCTTACATTAACACTGCAATTAAGTTATTGTCACAAGTAGGCTTACATTAATGCTGCAATTAAGTTATTGTCACTAGTAGGCTTACATTAACACTGCAATTAAGTTATTGTCACAAGTAGGCTTACATTAACACTGCAATTAAGTTATTGTCACTAGTAGGCTTACATTAATGCTGCAATTAAGTTATTGTCACTAGTAGGCTTACATTAACACTGCAATTAAGTTATTGTCACAAGTAGGCTTACATTAACACTGCAATTAAGTTATTGTCACTAGTAGGCTTACATTAATGCTGCAATTAAGTTATTGTCACTAGTAGGCTTACATTAACGCTGCAATTAAGTTATTGTCACTAGTAGGCTTACATTAACACTGCAATTAAGTTATTGTCACAAGTAGGCTTACATTAACGCTGCAATTAAGTTATTGTCACTAGTAGGCTTACATTAACGCTGCAATTAAGTTATTGTCACTAGTAGGCTTACATTAACGCTGCAATTAAGTTATTGTCACTAGTAGGCTTACATTAACGCTGCAATTAAGTTATTGTCACTAGTAGGCTTACATTAACGCTGCAATTAAGTTATTGTCACTAGTAGGCTTACATTAACACTGCAATTAAGTTATTGTCACAAGTAGGCTTACATTAACGCTGCAATTAAGTTATTGTCACAAGTAGGCTTACATTAATGCTGCAATTAAGTTATTATCACAAGTAGGCTTACATTAATGCTGCAATTAAGTTATTGTCACTAGTAGGCTTACATTAACACTGCAATTAAGTTATTGTCACAAGTAGGCTTATATTAACACTGCAATTAAGTTTTATTGTCACTAGTAGGCTTACATTAACGCTGCAATTAAGTTATTGTCACTAGTAGGCTTACATTAACGCTGCAATTAAGTTATTGTCACTAGTAGGCTTACATTAACGCTGCAATTAAGTTATTGTCACAAGTAGGCTTACATTAACGCTGCAATTAAGTTATTGTCACAAGTAGGCTTACATTAACGCTGCAATTAAGTTATTGTCACAAGTAGGCTTACATTAATGCTGCAATTAAGTTATTGTCACTAGTAGGCTTACATTAACGCTGCAATTAAGTTATTGTCACTAGTAGGCTTACATTAACACTGCAATTAAGTTATTGTCACTAGTAGGCTTACATTAACACTGCAATTAAGTTATTGTCACTAGTAGGCTTACATTAACGCTGCAATTAAGTTATTGTCACAAGTAGTCTTACATTAACACTGCAATTAAGTTATTGTCACAAGTAGGCTTACATTAACACTGCAATTAAGTTATTGTCACAAGTAGTCTTACATTAACACTGCAATTAAGTTATTGTCACAAGTAGGCTTACATTAACACTGCAATTAAGTTATTGTCAAAAGTAGGCTGACATTAACGCTGCAATTAAGTTATTATCACAAGTACGCTTACATTAACGCTGCAATTAAGTTATTGTCACTAGTAGGCTTACATTAACACTGCAATTTAGTTATTGTCACAAGTAGGCTTACATTAACACTGCAATTAAATTATTGTCACTAGTAGGCTTACATTAACACTGCAATTAAGTTATTGTCACTAGTAGGCTTACATTTACGCTGCAATTAAGTTATTGTCACTAGTAGGCTTACATTAACGCTGCAATTAAGTTATTGTCACAAGTAGTCTTACATTAACACTGCAATTAAGTTATTGTCACAAGTAGGCTTACATTAACACTGCAATTAAGTTATTGTCACTAGTAGGCTTACATTAATGCTGCAATTAAGTTATTGTCACTAGTAGGCTTACATTAACACTGCAATTAAGTTATTGTCACTAGTAGGCTTACATTAACGCTGCAATTAAGTTATTGTCACTAGTAGGCTTACATTAACACTGCAATTAAGTTTTATTGTCACTAGTAGGCTTACATTAACGCTGCAATTAAGTTATTGTCACTAGTAGGCTTACATTAACGCTGCAATTAAGTTATTGTCACTAGTAGGCTTACATTAACGCTGCAATTAAGTTATTGTCACAAGTAGGCTTACATTAACGCTGCAATTAAGTTATTGTCACAAGTAGGCTTACATTAACGCTGCAATTAAGTTATTGTCACAAGTAGGCTTACATTAATGCTGCAATTAAGTTATTATCACAAGTAGGCTTACATTAACACTGCAATTAAGTTATTATCACAAGTACGCTTACATTAACGCTGCAATTAAGTTATTGTCACTAGTAGGCTTACATTAACACTGCAATTAAGTTATTGTCACTAGTAGGCTTACATTAACACTGCAATTAAGTTATTGTCACTAGTAGGCTTACATTAACGCTGCAATTAAGTTATTGTCACTAGTAGGCTTACATTAACGCTGCAATTAAGTTATTGTCACTAGTAGTCTTACATTAACGCTGCAATTAAGTTATTGTCACAAGTAGTCTTACATTAACACTGCAATTAAGTTATTGTCACAAGTAGTCTAAAATTAACACTGCAATTAAGTTATTGTCACAAGTAGGCTTACATTAACACTGCAATTAAATTATTGTCACAAGTAGGCTGACATTAACGCTGCAATTAAGTTATTATCACAAGTACGCTTACATTAACGCTGCAATTAAGTTATTGTCACTAGTAGGCTTACATTAACACTGCAATTAAGTTATTGTCACTAGTAGGCTTACATTAACGCTGCAATTAAGTTATTGTCACTAGTAGGCTTACATTAACACTGCAATTAAGTTATTGTCACAAGTAGGCTTACATTAACTCTGCAATTAAGTTGGGACTCCGGGGGCGGTCTGTCAGAGGAGGCCGCACGTTGGACGGCTCCTGCTCAAGGCTTGATTTTTTTTAGAATTTAATGCCCGTTCGCAGGGGCAATTTTGCGACAAATAAGTGGAGAAAGACGTAAGGAAGCAGGATGTCCAGAATTCAAAGGAATGCCGCCGTGAAGAAGGGGGGGGGGCTGGCGAGTGACGGTTCGCCGTCAAGTGGAAGGGTCGGCGCGGTAACTGGAAAGGTGGCGGAAAGCATTGGCCGAGGTGCGGGACCAGGGTGAGACACTGAAGGGAGTGGAAGAGGCCTTGTCGCTACGCAGTGATCAGTGTGGCGGTTTCCCTGCCGCAGCTAAGAGGTAGGCTATTGTTTTGGAATCTGGCGCAGCGGGCGGGTCCTCGATTTCCAGAAACAGGTTAAATTGTTGCGGGAAAATCTCGCAATTATACTGGAGATTACCAGAGGTTCTGAGGTGTTCTGGAGCTGGAAGTGACTCCATCTTACCGGTTTGTGCCTGGGAGGTCCGAGTGTTGCGATGCCTTCCGTGGCCGAATATCTTATCCAAATTTTTTCTTTTTCTTGTCTCTTCTTTTTCTTTATTGTTTGTCGAACTTAATCTAGCGAGTTTCTGTTTTTGTTGTTAAGGCCAACACCTCTTGGTACCATGTGGTGTTAGCTGCGTGGTCGATAACATGTGTTACTCAATCCTTGGTTGATGGTGAGGTCCTCTGAATCAAACTCGTCCAGTAACAACAAAGATTGATTGAGTAACTATAACTATTAATGCATGAGTTCTTTACCTTAACATAGAACATAGAACATTACGCGCAGTACAGGCCCTTCGGCCCTCGATGTTGCGCCGACCTGTGAAACCACTCTAAAGCCCATCTACACTATTCCCTTATCGTCCATATGTCTATCCAATGACCATTTAAATGCTCTTAATGTTGACGAGTCCACTCCTGTTGCAGGCAGGGCATTCCATGCCCTTACTACTCTCTGAGTAAAGACCTACCTCTGACATCTGTCCTATATCTATCTCCCCTCAATTCAAAGCTATGTCCCCTCGTGTTAGACATCACCATCCGAGGAAAAAGGCTCTCACTGTCCACCCTATCCAATCCTCTGATCATCTTGAGTCCCTCAATTAAGTCAACTCTTAACCTTCTCTCTAACGAAAACAGCCTCAAGTCCTCAGCCTTCCCTCATAAGATCTTCCCTCCATACCAGGCAACATTCTGGTAAATCTCCTCTGCACCCTTTCCAATGCTTCCACATCCTTCACATAATGCGGCGACCAGAATTGCACGCAATACTCCAAATGCGGCCGCACCAGAGTTTTGTACAGCTGCAACATGACCTAATGGCTCCTAAACTCAATCCCTCTACCAATAAAAGCGAACACACCGTACGCCTTCTTAACAACCCTCTCAACCTGAGTGGCAACTTTCAGGGATCTATGTACACGGACACCGAGATCTCTATGCTCATCCACACTGCCAAGAATCTTACCATTAGCCCAGTACTCTGTCTTCCTGTTATTCCTTCCAAAATGAATCACCTCACACTTTTCTGCATTAAACTCCATTTGCCACCTCTCAGCCCAGCGCTGCAGCTTATCTATGTCCCTCTGTAACTTGTAACATCCTTCCGCACTGTCCACAACTCCACCGACTTTAGTGTCATCTGCAAATTTACTCACCCCTCCTTCTACGCCCTCCTCCAGGTCATTTATAAAAATGACAAACAGCAGTGGCCCCAAAACAAATCCTTGTGGTACACCACTAGTAACTGGACTCCAGTCTGAACACTTCCCATCAACCACCACCCTTTGTCTTCTTCCAGCTTCTTCCAACATGGAAACTCGGAATTGGTTGACAAGGTCTAACAATAATAACTGAACGTAACTCCACTATCTATGTTACTCTGATGTTACCCTGTTCACAGTACACCCACGAGAGAGAGAGAGAGACCCCGTCTGGCTGCTTTTTATGCCCCTGTTGGTCCAGCCCCCTAGTGATCATGTGGTGATGCGATCTACCCATTAACCCCTTGTGTCCATGCACCTACAGAGATCACTGCAATCAGCTCCCCTCCGATGGGTGAGGAGCTGCAGGAGTTGGTGGAGACCAATAAGGGTATGCGAGCCAAAGTGGAGGACTTGGGAAAACAGGTCCAGGCGACAGAATGTGAGGATCGTGGGGCTGCCCGAGTGTATTGCTAAGATGTTGGCAGAGCTGTTGGGGGAGGGGGACGATTCCTCTCGGTACCAACTGGATCGGGCCCATAGGACCTGGAGGCCTATACCAAAGGCGAATGAGCCGCCAAGACTGTTAGTTTCCGTCAGTACCGCGCGAAGGAGAAGGTCCTTGGTGTGTCATGTACTCTGGGGTAACACGGGCTGCAACTCGATGCAGCTTTGACCAAAAGATACTCCAGACTTTGAAGTAAGTTCAATGTGATTTATTGAACCATTCGCACAGTTCTCTATGAGTTCGACTCTCCTGCTAATCTTGCTATAGTAACTCAGTCTAACTAACCAGTCTGCTCTAAGCCACGTGGTGGGTGTGATGCTTCCGATCTGCCCCTGTCCTTCTCACTGACTGTCGCCTGTGGAAAGAGACAGAGCATGTGTGCCCTGTCCTTATATATGGGTTGTGTAACGCCCCCTTGTGGTAGTGTCACCTCTGGGTTTGACTGCCCATTGGTCGTGTCCTATTCTCTGTGTTCATTGGCTGTATGTCTGCATGTCATGACGTCTCTGGTGCTCCCTCTAGTGTTTACTTAGTTGTAGTGCATTTACATGAACCCCTTGTGCATTTACAGCGATGCAGATCACCACAGTCCCGTGTTGGGCGGAGGGGCAGTGGGGGCTGGAGCTGGCGTACGTATATAACCGCGGAGTTGGCGAGCGGCCTTCGGGCCGAGTGAAGGCGGCACTGTTCGACAGCAGGGCGCGGTTCAGCGTAGTGCGCCCAGCTAAGTTGAGGGTGACCCACAACTCCAGAGACTTGTATTTCGAGGCGGCGGAGGCGTTTGTGAAGGCAGGAGGACGGGGGCAGAATTGAGAAATGGGATTGAGGGTTGGGCTTGTACTGAGGGGTAGGTGGTGGAGGAGTGTATGTAGCTATTTTTTGCACGACATGGTATATGTGCTAATGAGCCGGCGTTGTCTATTTGGACAAGGTAGGAGTCAGGGTTTTGTTTTACAATGACGGTTCTTTGGGGGTTTGTATGTTTACACTTGTGCGTTGAAGGGGATTTCTACCCTGGGTTCCGGGCAGTGGGGGGGGGGGGGGGGGGGGGGGGGGGGGGGGGGGAGGAGATGGGAGGGGAGCGAGGCCGCGAGGCCTGGGCAGGGGCCTTCACACTGGCTAGCTCAAACGGGGAGTGCGGTGGTGGTGGTGGGGGGGGGGCCTGCGCCATCAGAGGCTGGCAGAGCAGATTTCGACGGGCCTAGGAGGTGTGACGGGACCGATACTGGGTGAGGTGTTCTCGGAGAGGAAGTGGGTGGTGGGATTCTGGGAGGGGGGGGGGGGTGAGGGGTGAGCCAAGCCCAGTGGGCAGGGCCTGGGGTTACGAGGATGGTGCATAGGAGGGGAGGGGAGGGGAGGGTGGGGTGAGAGCCCACTGAACATACAATGCAGAAGGAGGCCATTCGGCCCATCGGGTCTGCGCCGACCCCACTTAAGCCCTCACTTCCACCCTATCCCCGTAACCCAGTAACCCCTCCTAACCTTTTTTTGGACAGTATGGGCAATTTAGCGCGGCCAATCCACCTAACCTGCACGTCTTTGGACTGTGGGAGGAAACCGGAGCACCCGGAGGAAACCCACGCACACACGGGGAGGATGTGCAGACTCCGCACAGACAGTGACCCAGCGGGGAATCAAACCTGGGACCCTGGCCTGGTTCGGATAGTTACGGGGAATGTGAGGGGTTTGTTGGAGGGTGGTTTTTCAGGGTCATCTCGGGGTAGTGTTCGTGAGCTTGCAGCCTGGGCCTAGAAGCCTTTTTTCGGAGGCCGGACCGGTGTTTTTCATGACACTGTTTACGGATTGTAAATTTTACTTTTTTAGCTCGAATAGTGGATGGTTTGGTCCGTGTATTGAGCGGGGGCTGGATTGTGTGTGGGGGGGTTGTTACTGTATTCGCTCTGGTTTGTTCTTGCTTTGGTTGTTTACGGACGAAAAAGGTTGAAAAATGAGGAGGATGAAAAGGTTTTTTTGAAAAGCGCTGCAATGAGGTGACTGTGAAAGTCCCCTAGTCGCCGCACTCCGGCGCCTGTTCGGGTACACGGAGGGAGAATTCAGAATGTCCAATTCACCTCACGAGCACGTCTTTCGGGACCTGGGGAGGAAACCGGAGCGCCCGGGGAAACCTACGCAGACACGGGGAGAACGTGCAGACTCAGGTGACGGACTGCGCTGAAAAGGAGCCAGCGGACTCCAGAATGTGGCCTTCGGAGGAGTTAATTTAGTTTGGGGCTGTACTGGCCTTGGCGTAACCGTCAAGGCCTCATTCAGGCACGTCTCCGAGATCCTCCTCCTACCATACATGTACATAAATGATCTGGAGGAAGGCATAGGTGGTCTGATTAGCAAGTTTGCAGGTGACACTAAAATTGGTGGAGTTGCAGATAGCGAGGAGGACTGTCAGAGAATACAGCAGAATATAGATAGATTGGAGAGTTGGGCAGAGAAATGGCAGATGGAGTTCAATCCAGGCAAATGCGAGGTGATGCATTTTGGAAGATCCAATTCAAGAGCGGACTATACGGTCAATGGAAGAGTCCTGGGGAAAATTGATGCACAGAGAGATCTGGGAGTTCAGATCCATTGTACCCTGAAGGTGGCAACGCAGGTCGATAGAGTGGTCAAGAAGGCATACAGCATGCTTGCCTTCATCGGACGGGGTATTGAGTACAAGAGTCGGCACGTCATGTTACAGTTGTATAGGACTTTGGTTAGGCCACATTTGGAATACTGCGTGCAGTTCTGGTCGCCACATTACCAGAAGGATGTGGATGCTTTAGAGAGGGTGCAGAGGAGGTTCACCAGGATGTTGCCTGGTATGGAGGGTGCTAGCTATGAAGAAAGGTTGAGTAGATTAAGATTGTTCATTGGAAAGACGGAGGTTGAGGGGGGACCTGATTGAGGTCTACAAAATTATAAGAGGTATGGACAGGGTGGATAGCAACAAGCTTTTTCCAAGAGTGGGGGTGTCAATTACAAGGGGGTCACGATTTCAAGGTGAGAGGGGGAAAGTTTAAGGGAGATAGAATCATAGAAGTTTACAGCATGGAAACAGGCCCTTCGGCCCAACCGGTCCATGCCGCCCAGTTTTACCATTAAGCTAGTCCCAGTTGCCCGCACTTGGCCCATAACCCTCTATACCCATCTTACCCATGTAACTATCTAAATGCTTTTTAAAAGACACAATTGTACCCGCCTCTACTACTACCTCTGGCAGCCCATTCCAGACACTCACTACCCTCTGAGTGAAGAAATTGCCCCTATGGGCCCTTCTGAATCTCTCCCCTCTCACCTTAAACCTATGCCCTCTAGTTTTAGACTCCCCTACCTTTGGGAAAAGATGTTGACTATCTACCTTATCTATGCCCCTCATTATTTTATAGACCACTATAAGATCACCCCTAAGCCTCCTACGCTCCAGGGAAAAAAGTCCCAGTCTATCCAGCCTCTCCTTATAACTCAAACCATCAAGTCCCGGCAACATCCTAGTACATCTTTTCTGCACTCTTTCTAGTTTAATAATATCCTTTCTATAATAGGGTGACCAGAACTGCACACAGTATTCCAAGTGTGGCCGTACCAATGTCTTGTACAACTTCAACAAGACGTCCCAACTCCTGTATTCAATGTTCTGACCAATGAAACCAAGCATGCCGAATGCCTTCTTCACCACCCTGTCCACCTGCGACTCCACCTTCAAGGAGCTATGAACCTGTACTCCTAGATCTCTTTGTTCTATAACTCTCCCCAACGCCATACCATTAACTGAGTAGGTCCTGGCCTGATTCGATCTGCCAAAATGCATCACCTCACATTTATCTAAATTAAACTCCATCTGCCATTCGTCGGCCCACTGGCCTAATTGATCAAGATTCCGTTGCAATCCTAGATAACCTTCTTCACTATCCACTGAGCCACTAATCTTGGTGTCATCTGCAAACTTACTAACCATGCCTCCTAAATTCTCATCCAAACCATAAATATAAATCACAAATAACAGTGGACCCAGCACCGATCCCTGAGGCACACCACTGGTCACAGGCCTCCAGTTTGAAAAACAACCCTCTACAACCACCCTCTGCCTTCTGTCGTCCAGCCAATTTTGAATCCAATTGGCAACCTCACCCTGGATCCCGTGAGCTTTAACCTTCTGCAACAACCTACCATGCGGTACCTTGTCAAAGGCTTTGCTAAAGTCCATGTAGACAATGTCTACTGCACTGCCCTCATCTACCTTCTTGGTCACCCCCTCAAAAAACTCAATCAAATTTGTGAGACATGATTTTCCACGCACAAAGAGATGTGCGTGGAAAGTTTTTTACGCAGACGGTAGTGGGTGCCTGGAACGCTTTGCCAGCGGAGGTGGTAGAGGCGGGCACGATAGCGTCATTTAAGAGCATCTAGACAGATAGATGAACGGGCGGGGAACAGAGGGAAGTAGATCCTTGGAAAATAGAAGACAGATTTAGATAAAAGATCTTGGAGGGCCGAAGGGCCTGTTCCTGTGCTGTAATTTTCTTTGTTCTTGTACCACCTTTTAGAAACCCCTTCCCTGTCAGCAATTTATCCCCCCCTCCCCCTCCAATCCCCATGGCAACAGTCCCAAGCCCCATCTCTGTCGGTCACCCGGGTACAACACCCCAAACTTCACCCTCTTCCTAAACAGGGCCTCCTCGACCTTGTTGAAACTCGCCCTCCTCTTGGCCAGCTCCCGGTACATGCGGAGTTCACTGCCCTCCTAGGTGCAGTGCCCGCGCCCACCTCAGGATCCGCTCCTTGTCCAGGAATCGGCGCCGTCTCACCACCTCGGCGGCTGGTTCGCCCTGGGGTTCCTCGCGAGCGGCCCGTCCGCTCGATTCACGGACAGAGGTCGCGCGAGTGCTCCCTCTCCCAGCACCTTCTCCAGCTTCCCCCCCCCGCACAGGCGCTGGGGTCTCGCTCCCCTCCAGCAGGCCAGCCATTCTCGGGCTCTGCCTGCACCGCCGGTACGCTGGGTCCTCGGCCTTCTCCTGTGGCCGTCTCTGCTGGTCCCCGCATCAGCCGCAACTCCGCTGCCTTCGAGGCGAGCGGCTCCTCGTGCTGCCCCGCCCCCTCCTCCATCTTCTGGATCGCCGGCCAGCCTCGCCTCCACACGGTCCATCCCCGCCTTAATCGAATCCTCTGCCACAGCCTGGTCCTCCAGGTTCTCCTTCCATTGCTGAGCGAACCACCCACTCAGGAAGTCGCACATTGAGCGGGCAGGGCTGACCCCTGACCCCTCCGCCATCCCCACCTGAGTCGCAGGCCAACTTTTGTGGTCTGTTCCACTCTCTTACGAGCGCTTCTGATCCTCAACTCGTTCACCGATGGGTCGCGCCCCCGCCTCGTAACACTCCCAAATCTCCACCCATTCACCGGGGGAAAGGTCCGAAAAAAACGCCTCTTCGAGCGGGAGCTACCAAATGTGCGGCCACTCACACCATGATCTCATCGATCTCCTTCTTCAGTACATGAGCTTCAAAGAGCAAAGAACAAAGAAATGTACAGCACAGGAACAGGCCCTTCGGCCCTCCAAGCCGTGCCGACCATGCTGCCCGACTAAACTACAATCTTCTACACATCCTGGGTCCGTATCCCTCTATTCCCATCCTATTCATGTATTTGTCAAGATGCCCCTTAAACGTCTCTATCGTCCCTGCTTCCACCACCTCCTCCGGCAGCGGGTTCCAGGCACCCACTACCCTCTGTGTAAAAAACTTGCCTCGTACATCTACTCTAATCCTTGCCCCTCGCACCTTAAACCTATGCCCCCTAGTAATTGACCCCTCTCCCCCGGGGAAAAGCCTCTGACTATCCACTCTGTCTATGCCCCTCATAATTTTGTAGACCTCTATCAGGTCGCCCCTCAACCTCCGTCGTTCCAGTGAGAACAAACCGAGTTTATTCAACCGCTCCTCATAGCTAATGCCCTCACATACCAGGCAGGATTCTGGTAAATCTCTTCTGCACCCTCTCTAAAGCCTCCACATCCTTCTGGTAGTGTGGCGACCAGAATTGAACACTAGACTCCAAGTGTGGCCTAACTAAGGTTCTATACAGCTGCAACATGACTTGCCAATTCTTATACTCAATGCCCCGGCCAATGAAGGCAAGCATGCCGTATGCCTCCTTGACTACCTTCTCCACCTGTGTTGCCCCTTTCAATGACCTGTGGACCTGTACACCTAGATCTCTCTGACTGTCAATACTCTGGAGGGTTCTACCATTCATTGTATATTCCCTACCTGCATTCGACCTTCCAAAATTGCATTACCTCACATTTGTCCAGATTAAACTCCATCTGCCATCTCTCTGCCCAAGTCTCCAAACGATCTAAATCCTGCTGGTTGTGTTGGCATTCACGGGCTATCCCTAATTGCCCTTGAACTCAACGGCTTTGCTGAGCCCAAATTTCGGAGGGCATCGAAGAGTCGACCGTGGGTCTGGAGGAAAAACGTCAGATTTCCCAACCCTTAAAGGACATCAGTGAAGCAAAGTGGGCCCTTTACCACGAAGTGGCTCCATGGTCATTTTTTAGTCTTCAAATTCCAGATTTTTTCTATTTGAATTCAAATTTCACCAACTGCCCTGGTGGGCTTCGAATCTCGGAGTCCGGTATCTCTCAAGGTGAAGTCACACGGGATCAGGGTGTGAGGTGGCAAGGTGGATACAGAACTGGCTCGGTCACAGAAGACAGGGGGTAGCAGTAGAAGGGTGTTTCTCTGAATGGAGGGCTGTGACCAGTGGTGTTCCACAGGGGATCAGTGCTGGGACCTTTGCTGTTTGTAGTATATATAAATGATTTGGAGGAAAATGTACCTGGTCTGATTAGTAAGTTTGCAGACGACACAAAGGTTGGTGGAGCGGCAGATAGCGATGAGGATTGTCAGAGGATACAGCAGGATATAGATTGTCTGGAGACTTGGGCAGAGAAATGGCAAATGAAGTTTAATCCGGACAAATGTGAGGTAACGCATTTTGGTGGGTCTAACATAAGAGGGGGAAAGATACAGCAAATGGCAAAACTCTTAGGAATATAGACAGAGAGATCTGGGGGTGCAGGTCCACAGATCTTTGAAGGTGGCAACACAGTGGACAAGGTAGTCTAGAAAGCAGACGGAAAATTGCCTTCATTGGACGGGGCATCGAGTATAAAAACGGGTCCGTCATGCTGCAGTTGTGTAGAACCTTGGTTAGGCCACACTTGGAATATTGCCCCCAATTCTGGTCGCCACACACTACCAGCAGGATGTGGAGGGCTTTGGAAAATGAATGAAAATGAAATGAAATGAAAATCGCTTATTGTCACGAGCAGGCTTCAACAAAGTTACTGTGAAAAGCCCCTAGTCGCCACATTCCGGGCGCCTGTTCGGGGAGGCCGGTACGGGAATTGAACCCACGCTGCTGGCCTTGTTTCTGCATTACAAGCCAGCTGTTTAGCCCACTGTGCTAAACCAGCCCCAGGTATAGAGGGATACGGCATAAGGAAGTGCTGAGGTGGGTTTTGTCCAAGGTC